>NW_009595565.1:40224-83774 GCF_000690535.1 Cariama cristata
TGCTGAATCGGACTTTCAAGTGCTTGAAATTGCTCGGAAACTAGAGATGTATGGCATCAGATTTCACCTTGCATCTGACCGTGAGGGCACCAAAATTAATCTGGCTGTCTCACACATGGGTGTACTGGTATTCCAGGTAAGGTGGGGAGGGCGGACTGGGCATGTGTGTCTGTCTTTCCATTAGCATGTCTTGGGAGTAAGTCTCATTTAAACTTCAAGTGTCTCTGATGTTTTTAAAATTTAGCACAGTTTTATGGTCACGGGAGTATCATTTAAGCCCCCAAAATATTTGGTGCAGTTTGTGCTTGTTGGTGCAGAGAGAAAAGCTTCAAAACCCACAAAACCAACAGTGAAGTAGAAGCATTTTTGTTGTCTGTTTGAAAGTTACGTAAATGTACAGAGAAAATCATCAGTTCATTTGGTACAGCCCTGGAATAGGTCTGTAATCCTGGAATTTTGGCTCAGTTTCCCTTGTTTCAACGTTAGTGTATTTTTCCTGGAATAATGTTGCTCGTAGTGTATAGAAGTGCTGTTTCATTGAAGTGATTCAACAGTTAGAATCACTACTTTGTCATAGTAAATGAGCGACTTGATGATCAGAGTTCTGTTTATGAATGCAATCATATTATTTTCCTCCCCCCCCCCCACCCACCCAACCACACAGACAGCCGACCTACTGAAATATTTCCATTTGGGCACCCATTTTCCATTCATTTTGTGTCTTACCTGTTCTTTTGTTACTGTTGGGCAGCTTCTCTTTGGAGATGCATCAGCCACTGCAGTCCTGCAGTTCCTCTTGGTCCTCCTTAGTGGCCTCACAGCCCCTGAGGTTTCCATCATTTCGGTTCATTTGGGTCTTTCTCTTCAAGTACCATTTTTTGTCTCCCTTTGCCTATAGCGGGGGCAGCAGGAGAATTGCTGTGGTAGTGAGTGCTGATGGGGTCCTTCCCTGGGGCTTTGGGAGTCAGTGGGACAGGGAGGGGAGGTCTGATGTAGGGCAGCAGGGTGAAGGCAGAACCTGGTTTTAGCCAAATAAGCAGGCTTGTGAGCGAGAGAGCTTGGCAGGATCCCTCACGCCTGTGGCAAGTACTCCTCGGTATATTGTACTGCCGAATTAGAAAAATCAGCTTGGAGGAGTGTGTCTAGAGATCTGTCCACAGGAAAAGGAAAGTGTGTTAAATAAAATGAAACCCTCATTTTGCTCATACCATAAAGTATCCTGAATATTGATAGGGTCAAAATGTTCCTTTCCTATCTGGTTTTCTAGGTTTTCATTCAGTTTTCTAGTTTCTGTGTAGAGACAGACAGACATCTCACACTTTTAGCTATCCCAGTACTGAAGGATTAAATTTTTTAAGGGAATATTGTCACCAGAAATAAAAATCCAACAGAACGGGTTGGGGTGGTGGTGTGCGTGTACATGTACGTGTCTGTATGCCCACAACAGAATTTTGTTTCCTGCTCTTACTTCTGAAACTTTTGCCAAGTTTTAACACTTATAATTTTAATTCAGGGTAATACGAAAATCAATACCTTCAACTGGTCAAAGGTCCGTAAACTGAGCTTCAAGAGGAAAAGATTCCTTATTAAACTCCACCCAGAGGTCTGTGTAAGTTTTTCTGTAATAGTAGGCTGGTCAGTGTTGAAAAAAAATGTATGCTTAATTTTATTATGAAAAATTCTAGAGTTTGTAGTTTTATAAAACAACATCAGTGGGGTAGGCTTGGCTTCATCATTCAAATAAAAACCTTTCTTTTCTCAGCCCATGTCTATCATCTTAGATTTTTAGGTTTCATGTATCAGCCTCAGCTTATCCTTGATATAGGCATGTAAATGTAAGACAGAAAAAAAAAAACCCAAACCAAGTATTTAGTGCATCCTGTCTCACTACTTTTACTCTGAAAAAGTTACCTTTAATATTTCCCTTGGAGGTTAACGCTCTCATGAACACTCTGATCCATTATCGTCAAAATGAACTAAGCATTGATATAGCAAATCTCTGTTGTTTAGGTAAAAGTGCGTTAGGGAGTGCTTTTGGCTGTAGACCCTTAAAAGAGTGCACTGCTGATACAAACGGTGATTGCTTTATATGACTGTTTCCTCCAGGAACTTGTTGAATATGTGCCTGAGATTATATTGTTGGAGCCTTATTTCAAGGACTGTGTGAATATTCTTGCTACAGGCTTCTCTTTTCTGTATGTGTGTATGGCAGAAGTGTTATTTGTCATGCTTGGCTGATTTACAGTAGATGTTTTTTGGTTGCAGATGTCATCAAAGTTGTTGCTTCCACAGGGGATGCCTAGGTTATGTTCAATGTGGGGTTGTATTAAAATGAGGAGGGGGGGGAAATTCTTTGGACGTACTATGGTTATGCGTATCAAGGAAAGCTGAAGCAGGACACACTGTCTCTGTGTGTAGTAATGTGTCTCACAAAGAGACCCTCAGAAATTTCATGTGACAACTGTACGCTGACATACACAGTATTTTCCAGTCTCGTCTAAATTTCAGGAAGTAAGACAAGCGTCAGAACTTGGAAGGAAAAAATACTTTTAAATCACTTCTATTTCGCTGCAATATTTTAATTTCTTTCAAGTTACTAACTTTATGATCCATATTTCTTAAGGCAGATTATATTGAGCATGTATCTAAAGTCAAGTGTGTTTTAAATATTTTTACAGTTTCAAGGTAAATATTTTTGAGAGCTATTAAATGATTTAAACTGCATTCAAAATCACTTCCATCGGTTTAAGGCGTATGAGAAGTGGCTTGGCAAAATACTGCACTTCACTGGAGTTCAGCCTTTTTGTTGGCATGTATTTGTACTCATCTTTTCTCCTCCATTGCTATTTCATGTGCTGCTTAGCTTTTGTGTTTTGTTCTCAGGGCCCGTATCAAGATACGTTGGAGTTTCTTTTGGGAAGTAGGGATGAGTGTAAAAACTTCTGGAAAATCTGTGTTGAATATCACACATTCTTTAGGCTCTTTGATCAACCAAAACCAAAGGCTAAAGCGGTGTTCTTCACCAGAGGGTCATCATTCAGATACAGGTAGGGAGAAACATAACAGATTTCATAAGCTGAATTCCTTGTATCTTAGAAAATGAGATCAAAAAGAAAAAGTATTCTGAAGTCCTTCCATCTATAATTCTCATCCACTGCGTTTCATAACGTTTCTACTTTTGTGGGTTCACAGTGGACGAACGCAGAAGCAACTAGTGGATTATATTAAGGATAGTGGGATGAAGAAAACCCCATATGAAAGGTAAGTACAAATAATTGTGTAAAGTGAAAGGCAATTGAGACTTTCACAATGCCCTTATTTCCTAAATTTCAGTGTGTCTAGTGATGCTTAGAGGCATGGTCATTTGCTGACTTGTCTGTTACTAAGATCTACTGCAAATTTAAGGTAGCTGAGCTAAATGTAAAAAATTTATAATCTTGTGATGATGTAAAGAAGCTTAGGAAAGTTTTGGTATTGCATTTTAATGTCCGTGCACAATGTGTGACTTGGCCATCTAAAAGTTCAGTGCGTTTTGAAGATTCACTGAAAGTAGTGAGGATTTGTCTGCATTTTGCTGTAGCTACGCAAGTAGCTAGTGGCAGAGCACATAACTGAACTTGGGATTTGCAAGTCTGAAACTGTGACCTTAAATACTCATTCATTTCTAAACATAGAAATAAATAAATTAAGAATATGTGTTTTCATTGTAAAATTGTTATTTACTTTGATATGAAACCATCCTGTCTACATGTGGGAAACTCTTCATAGTCTTTCATCTGAAAGATTATAGGAACTTAACAGGAATTTTAAGAAGTTGGCATTAATCTGCTATTAATAAATACTTTTAATGTCTTGGACTCCAGTTGAGCTCCTTTTCTGTATGAAAGATTGATTTTCTAGTAAACTATTGACATAGAATGAATCTAACCACAAGTGTGATGCAAGATACCACTTTTTGGCGTTTAAGGTATAGAATTGTATATGCCATAAATTACAGGGTTGACTAAACCGTAAGTTGTTTGTAAAATTGTTACAGATGAACTCATTCTGGTTTTGAAGCCGTTCATTTGTAGATGTTTATACTGATGACAAAGGAAGAAGTTAAACTAAGTGTGCTATTTAGTCTAGTCTTCTACCCCAAGTTGCTCTTGAGTTCCCCTTCAGTGGTATGAATGATCCAGATCTTGCTTTATTCCATTTTCTGTTTCTTACTCCTGTGCTGTTTAATTTACAACTCATGTGACTTTGTAAATCTTGAACTGGTTATTAAGAAAATAAGATGAAATACAGCTTGAGACATTTCTGTTGGCTACTGGAATGGCAATAGCTGAAGGGGAAGGGAGAAGGCTGATTTGTGTCTTGGATGGTCACAAGATGCTCTCTGTTCCACAGGAGGCACAGCAAAGCCAGAACATCCACTCGCGCTTTGAACGCTGACGTGCCAAAACAGGTCAGTTCTGCAGCACTCTCGATATCACAGTCAGGGAAGTTGACAAACAGCTTTCTGAGGTGACGGTGAAGGAAAGGTGATCTGAGTCCACTGTTTGTCTGGAATTGCTTTCATGGTTTGATCTTTGTCCCTGATGCACAGTTTTTCTTCTTTTTGTGGGTGGTATCAGTTTTGATAATTGTAGCCAACAGGACTGTAAAGTGTTATTTCCCTTTTCAGAGTTCAGCTTAACTGAAAAGAAAACGTCGTACTTTCTATATGTTGTTATTTCAGAGGATTAGTTTGTCTTCAGGTACTATCTAACTGCTTTTTGTGGAAGTCTTGAGTTCAATGTATAGATGCCTTCTACAATCAGTGGCGAGAAACAAATGTTTCACTGAACACACCTGCTTTACACACAAGAGGTTAGGGAAGCATCACAGGATTTCGCTGTCTTCATTTTGTGTTACCTTCCCTTACGGCTGCTTTTTCAGCAGGGGCCATGAAATATATGGATTTAATTTTCCATCCAGTTATCTGAATTCAGGAAAAAAGATCTTGCCTCTTACTGAGGCTGCTGGATCTGTTTCAGTATGCAATGTTTTGTTTGCTGTAAAGTGAGCTCTTTTGAAGCACATACTCGTTCTACATCAGGAACTGGGTGTTGCATTTGTTTTTATGTATTATAAAAATATTTTTCTCTGTTGTGTTTCTACTTTTGTTCCCTCTTAGAGTGTCCCGTTCACTGAGGGCTTGAGAACCCCAGGGTCTCCTGCCTCAGCAGCTGCCCCCTTCCGCTCAGTTCAGTTATTGGCCACTCCTGCTCCTGTCCTGCCCATCTTTGCAGAAACCAGCCCTTCCTCTTTGGAGCCCCGAGCGCCGTACACAAGGATTCCAGAAAAAAACACCACAGCGCCAGCAGAAGAAGCGGGGAGGAAGCTGATGCAGCAGCCTGGATCTCCCGTGCTCCAAGGTGTTGGGTTTGGTAGTGTTGCAGGAAACTGTAACCCTGCTTGTCCTGTTGTCGAGAGTGGTTGTGGTTTAGATATAGACGTAGAGAGGAGTAGTAAGGAGAGCAGGGTCACTGTTTGTAAAAATGACAATGATGAGGATGACTTTACCACAGGTGTTTTCGTTGCTGAACAAGAGCATCAGCATGGCAGTCGGGGTGCCCCTCTTTTCACATTGACAAATTCACAGTTACAGGTGTCAGAGGAATTTATTGATGATGACCCAGCAGAAATTTCTTTTTTTGCTGGGGGCTCCGAGGCGTTTTCATATGTGTATAGTGGTTTAGAGTTAAAGGGCTCTGATTTTTCTAAGTGTGTGTCAGAGTCACCTGGCTTAACTACAGATGCCCTTCAGCAAAATACAGTCTCTTCGCAGTCAAGCCCTGACAGGTACTCAACCGAAGCGGTAGATATGAATATGGAAGATGAGTTTGAATTTGAAGAAGGGAGCGATTTCAATGGCAATGAAAGACCATCAGATACCTCGGAGCTGTTTGAGGTGAAGGCCCAAGCAAGCAGAATGCAAAGCCTCCTGAGCCCATCCGAAACGAGTTCACTCATCAACAACCGCTCCGAGAGCAGCTCCCTCAATAATTTGCCGCTGAACGGTACATCCTCCCTGCACGCGTACAGCTCCGCGAACCATTCGGAGGCCAGTTCCATGGTGAACTTCCCCGCCTACTCGGTCCGCTCTGAATCCAGCTCAGCCTTTCAGTTCACGGACATTATTGACCAGCTGGAACAGCTGAGCTATCCTCCTACCACCACGGAAGACTCCAGCAGCACAGACATGGACTCCTGGGACTCCGAAACTGCTGCACCACTGGATGTAAACCTTTTCTTTAGTAACCCTTTTGCTCAAGCCACTGGTGATAACTTTGCTTTTGACTTTCAGAATAATTTAAAAAATCTCACACAAGAAGACTGGACAGAGAAGGCACATGTCAATTGATTGATTCTTGATTTTTTGTAATGGATCCCCCTGTGCTCTTCAGGCTTGGAATTCAAAAGGGTGTGATGTCAGTCACTTTAAGCAAGAAAACTCTAATCCAGTGGCTGGATTTTAAATCACATAATGTAGTTGATATTTTTATTTTTTGTCTTGTACCTCTTCAGTTTCCCTCAAAGCATCCTAGCTTTGGTGCTGCATTATATGCATCACACTGCATCCAGAATGTGGTATAATAGGCTACAATGTTCGCAAAATACTGCATTTAGGAAAAACCACTGATTTCAGAGAAGTTAAGTATCATCAGCTGCCTCATGCAGACAGCACAAATTTCAGTATATTGAAGGATTTCTCTGGCTATAAATGTACCTGTAAAAGTCTGATATCAAATATCCTGTTCCTCCAACACCTGAACGCAACAGTCACTTTTGCACGTGCTTGTTAACAAGCAGACATATCCGTTGAATTAGCTGTTTTCTTGTGCTGCAGTGAGAGTCCTCGTTTCAGTGGTGGTTTTTTTTTTGTTTCCACAATCAAAAAAATGGACAATCTTCAAATCAACTGTGAAGGAAGGTTTTAAAATATCAACCAGTGCAATGTGTCTGTGGTATACTTCAAAGAATCGGTAACCTACGTGGTAGTTTAGAAGAGGGAATGTGAACACAATCAAATGAAAATAGCAGTCGCCAAAACTTCTTGTGAAGACAATCATTGTGTTTTCTGACTTCAAAGTGCCTTCAGCAGTCCAGCAACAAACAAGTGCCCTTCTGCTTTGCAGCAGGTTGCAGATACATGCACAGACTATAAAAGCACTTAATCCCCATTGCGTTTTGTCTCACCTTCTTTATTTAATCACTGCATAAAACTGCTTACAAATGGATTCATAACAGTGTCCTTTATCTGTGGAAGACAGGTGGTGGTAAACCTGGTGAGAGCTTTAACTTTTTCTTTAAAATATGGGCTGTATTCAGAAAAATACAGTAATCTTTCTGAGAAATTGAGATGTTAGGAGGAGTGAATAATGTAAGCAACAGTTAGAGCTTCACTGCTTTTATAAATTTTTTTTTATCAGGTGACTTTGACCTGAGTCATCTGTAAGTTTGAAAGCATAATTGAAAAGACAGGTACTGAACTGGTCACATCTAATTTAGCAACATTTATTGAGGTGAAACAGTAAAAGTTGTGAAAGGTCCTTCCTGTCTGCCAACCTGATGGATTGGGGGGGTGAAATTTCTGAGCTTCAGCTTGTAATAACATTTTAAAGAGTATTTTGCTCTTGTACGACCAAGAATGTGAAATAACTGACCAAAACCTTGTGATGGAAAGCATCTTCTCCTTCAGCCGTTTCGTTTTGGAGTTCCCTGTTGCCCAGTTTTCAGTCCTTTGCAAAGAAAGTGCAGTACTAGTGCAATCAATGCCTCCAAAATAAGCAGCTTACAGTTATAAGCGTAACTTTATGCTCAATATTATTCATATCAGTTTTTTTTAAATGTGGTCTTGATATATCATTAAAAGACCTTCATTCTTTACTCAAACATTTAAAAAATACTATTATTTCTCAAAATACTGATAATTAAAACTTCAAGGGAGGTAAAACCTCCTTTAGTTACCCATTTCTTTGAGTTTAGTTTTTACCAAGGTATGATTATTCTTCGCAGCACTTGCTTTTATGTTGTAGTTACTGTGTTTGCGTGGAATCACTGTTGTTCCATGAGAAACCTGTTGCCTTTGCCAGTGGCACAGAAGATCAAAGCACATTTAGAACAAAGTATTAGTTTGGACCTACAGGAATGTACAGCGGTTTGATTGCTATTTTCTTGTCTGTAAGTGCTATACTTTTTTTTTTTTTTTCCCCACTTCTGTTTAATGTGTGTTCTGGCTCTTCGTGTGACTTTATTAATACCTGTGGAGATGATGTTGTGGATGTATAATGTGACATTTCTAAATAGGCACTTGGAGGAGGTCTTCAGTTGTGTCCAAAGCTGGTACCTTTAAGTATGTTTTTAAGTGGTTTGTCTGATTTCCTTCCCACAACTAAACTACATTATGTAACTTAAAAAAGAAAAAGGAAAACGGAAAAAAGGAGAGAATTCTGTCTGCAAACTCTCTTACAGGTGATAGAGTCAGGGACAAATACGTAGATAAAGACTTAGAAGGAAGGCTGTTAATTTCTTTGATCTTTAAAAAAAAATAATCCCAATTCAGTGATTTACATATAACCGCATCTGCCTCTGTTTCATGTTATGTGCCTCAATCACAAGCATTCTCTCTAAATCTGTTAGAATTGCTTAATATGGGAATAAATCCAACTAAATTCTCTAGGTTTTCAAAAGATCTTAGGAAAAAGCTGCCTGTATTTTCAATAAACATGCTTGGCAATCCTGAGAGAACGCTTGCCAATACATTTCCTTGCACTGCAGTTAGTTTGAAAAGGTGTCTTCAGTGTTTTTCTTCTTGGATTTTTGCATCTATGCAGATCTCTTATTGGCAATTTTAAACCTCAGGGATTTTTCTTTTCTTTTTTTTTTTTTTTTAAATGATAATAAGAGTCTTAATGTAATGCCCCTCTTGTTTTCTAAAGGAATGGGAGTGACTAGGATCTCGTTCCTTTAGCTTAGAGCAAGATGTGCGGATCCACAGGTGAGGATGGGGTGGTGGGAGCCTTGGCCTGGGTATGGAGCTGTTCAGATGGAGGTTTTAGTTACGGGGTGTCACCAGGAACAGCGATCCCTCACATCACCTGACTCCTCTGTGTACCTGAGTCTGGGATGCTTGCGGCAGGAGAAGATGGGAGAGGGGAAGGGCTTCCCGTTCTCTGTCCGTATCATTTGTCTTTGGGTAGTGTAAGAGAGCTGGTGAACGTCGGTGTGGTGTGGCTATGTCCTGAGTACCAGCGATGCTGCTAAGCTTTCAGTGTTACTCCTTGCAGTTTGTTTTATTTTCTTTTTACAATGTTGATACTACTAAAAATTAGTTCCCGGTACCGATTTCTGGTTTTTCTCCTGAGCACACAAGTTTGCTTTTCAAGGAGGTGGGTAGAGTGCTGGCATGTGTGGAGTTGGTGTCAGCCGCCTAACTGAGAGAGCTGGGACCCTTGCAGACCCTGAGCAGCAAAAGCTACTGCAGGAGTCGCATGGCGTGAAAAAGGGGGGAGAAAAAATCAGAAGATCTTTGTAGAGTATTCCATGCATGCTCGCCTGGAGAAGAAAGCATTTGAGGAGCTGTGGTAGGAGCAGATGAAAGCCTAGGTGCGAACCTTCACTTGTCCGTGGCAAGTGAGTGGTCGTCCTCTCCTCCCCCCGACACTGTCCCTTCTGCAGGTACGTTCTTTCACGTTTACTTTCTGCCCCCCCATTGTGGGAGGCTGGCGGGGGGGCATATATAGGTACTTATATTTCTAGTCAATGTGCCAGTTTTAGTGCCGTCTTTTTCCAGTACAGAGAACCACTGGGGTTTCCAGGCTTATTCTCCTGCTCCAGCTTGTGCATCCAGCAGCTGTTGCAGCGGTAGCTCAGCGAAGGGAGTGTGCTGGAGCCATCGCTCTGGCTCCTTGGGGAAATAGGGCTGTTTTCCATCCTTCTGCTGCTCCGCTTTCATATTTTAGCAAATACCTGCAGCTGTAGAAAGCACATCAGTATTAGTGGCTTTTCAAAAGGGGTTAGGCTGATGGGTTTAGCTCTCTTGCGGTACTCAGCTTGCGCATTGCACTGCAACTAAAGGACACTGAGAAATGCGTGTCTGGAGTGGGGAATTTAATCTGCACCTGTAGTCCTCTATGTGTATACTTAGAACCATTCTACGCTTAAACACGTTTATTAAATGTAAAGCACTACATCAGAACATTTTTGATCTTCATGTATGCAGTTACTGGAACTCTTAATTTGCACAAAACAGGGGCCATAGAATATTCCCTGAGTTATCCACCACCCAGTTAAACTTTGATAAACTTTGCTAGCCTGTGTTATCTATTGTGTGTAGACTTCGTAATTTTAAAGTACTCATTCAAGTAATAGATGCTGTGTATTTCCCAGGAGTTATCATATTTTATCTTAGAATGGAATAGCATGATACGTTGATCTGCTCTCAACTTTAATTTCCAATGAATTTCAGAGTTGCTGGATAATACCACGTATTGATCTCCTTTTTCCCTGTGTATATTTGTATTGTGGTCACAGGTGATTTTGTTTAAGGGATTTTTTTTTTTTTTGGGGGGGTGGTGACTTGATTTGGGTTTGGTGCTGGGGGGTTTTTTTTGGTGGTTTTTTTTTTGGTGGTGGTAGTTTTGTTTAGTTGAAAATCTTGATAAGAGTAAGATTTCGTGGAGACACTAATAAAAGTCATTATAATTTTATGCTTTTTGGTGCAAACCTGTCGGTAAGTCATTCCCATTATTGTCATTTTGCGAAAAGTTCTAAGCCATAATTAGCAGGTATTGATTGAATGAATGATACAATTTTCAGTGTAGTCTTTTAGTTTTCGTAACCTGTAGTTTTTATGTTTAGTTTTTGCTATAAATTTTCTGAAGTCACAGTATTCTGCTGTTGCTCAGATGGCAGCCGAGAGCGCAGCTTGTGGCAGCCCTGCAGACCGGTAAGAAACACGAAACACCAGTTTATTGATACGTACAGGGGTACGTGTGCCTTGGTTAGAGTGACTCCCCGGTTAGATAGGTGCTACTCATTTCAGGAAAAGATTACGTTAAGAAAACAAAGAGGGCTGGAATTTCCTAATTGATCTTTCGAACTTTATCTTTTATACGGTAATTGTTTTATTGAATTACATGTTGGGATTTTTAATATCTTTGTGTCTGTTCAGATTGCCGGTTATGAACCTACAGATTTGTACTAATTCATAATTTTAATTGTTTATGCAATAAAATAAGGAAAACTTTGATATAAATGACAACATGGGCTTTTTAGCTTTATTTTTCATTACCCTTGTGTTTGAAATAGAATAAATATTTGTTCTCCTAGCCAAGGCATCTTAGAGTTTTATTACCGGGTTCCTCCAGGCAGTTTTTCTCCTGTACCCCTTTGTTGAAAGTAGAGCACAGCTGGGGCAAATATTGGTGTGTGGTTTTCAAACTGCTGGTTTGTGCAGACCTTTTGCTTGGCATACAAATGGGACTAGAAGTTCAGATTTTGTTACAGCAATTATCTTTATTGTGGAGACATTTTCTTTTAAGCTGGGTATGTCCCTCGAACTCTCTCCTGTATACTTGTTTTTGTTGGAAGCCTGCCCTTGATTGCAGTCCTAGGGTGTGGAGGCAATTGCATGGGTTTTAGGTTGAAAGTTCTCCTTCAGGAGTCTGTGATAAATGTGAGGGTAAATCCTCTTTTCCTGAATCACAGAAACATTTGCCTCAAAAAAATCCATAGTACTTGCATAAGTAAACTGAGCAGGCTTCTGGGCTGGTTTGAATTGACAATTTCTTTTTGATTATTCTCTATATTATGTTTGCTGAGTTATGAAACAATGAAAACACCCACTCCAAAAAAACTTTGCTCTTCAGCAAGGAGGAATTATTGGGCCGAATTGACTCCGGCTTCCTTTCGAACATCAGGGGATTTTAGAACATAGCATGTTATATCACTTTATTACAGGGGTTGAATTTGATTAACTTTGCTTTGATTGTTTTTGTTGTAACGTTTAAACCAATTTTCCGTAGATTGAAGGAAAATACATACCTGACATAAAGAAGCGATTTAGGTTGAAACCCTGACCGTTCATTTCAGCAATGCTGCACACAGAGGTTTGTGCAAAGTCGTAGGTTGAGCACAGGTGGATCAAAGCTGTTGATACAGCATAAAGAGATTTCTGTTTAACACGGTGACAGTGTAAAAGTTTACAATCTGCAGTCCATAACAATGGATACATATTCTTTCTTGCCTGCAAGTAGCGTGCCCTTTACAAGGGAGGGAAGGTGGCAGAAGAAGGGCAGTCGTTTCAGATCCTGGACGTAGCTGTAAAACCGAGACCAGCATTAGGACTCTCCTACAGTGTCACGTGTAGGTGTAACTTCACAGGTACATACAGTTTCACTGGGGCATGTTCCAAGTGCTATAAACATGCTGTAACATTTAATGCGATCTGTACCCATTGGAGGAGAAGAAAGAAAGAAGGAAACCCTTGAATTTAAAGTGTCTTAGGTAATTTCTTTTAGACTTTTAGATAATTTTTTTTTTTCAAGATTCTCTATCTCTCAACTAAGCCTCATTATTTTAAAGGGAAGATTTGCAGTGGAAAAATATATTAGTTGTGATATTTTGAAATAAGGAAGATTTGGGATATTCCAGGATTTCAGTTGTAGTACATTAGCTTGCAGACCACTTTCAGTCTAGAAATAATAATTCGATCTGTGCGTGTGATGGGTTCAGGAGGGGGCTCTGAGCAGGCTCCCCTCATCTTCTGGTCAGCCACTGCAGGGCTTTAGCGTAAAAAGCATCTCATCTGTTTGAAATAGTAGTAGTAGTAGTAATAATAATAATAAAGTTACATCTTTAAAGAGTCAATTAGTGAAATGCAAGGGGCACTCCCTCCTGATAAGGGGTCGAATTGCTAACATTTGAACCTCACATAACTTTTAGTACATCCAATAGTGCTCTTTGTTATTGGGATACTGTTTTCATTGTCTGTCTTTGAATTGTTTTAAGCATTCAAGCATAAAGCTTACAGAACCAGTACTTGCATTTTATTTTTGTCAAGCTTTGCACTCAAATCTGGCTTGATGTGTAGAGATTGAACTTAGATTGAAGAATGGAAATATCCTCTGAAAAATAACTGAGAAGTGATGGCAGAAGCTGATTATCTTATTATCAAGCTTGTTATCTCAGTGTAAACCAAATGAAGTCTGCTTCTACTTAAACTTTTAGTAAAAGCTAGTCCATATTAATATGATTAGCAAAACCTGTATTGTAATAAACTGGCCTAGTCCCCTAGTGTGGGAGCTTTTACCATTTAAAATTGTATTAATCTGGGAGGAAAGCCCAGAGAGCTGTGAGCTCTGTGCTGCTCTTTCTCTGAAACAACAGATAGAACAGATAGCCAGTGATCATGGTAATGTAAGGTATGACAGATCCGAGATCGGATATTTCAGCTCCGAAAATCAAACACTTGTTTTTTCAGTTAGCATCACCAAGGCTGCAGTGATTTTTTTTTTTTTTCCTTTCTTTTTTTTTTTTTCTCCCCAGTCCAGATTCAACCTCAGACCTGGACCACCTCCCTGTACCTGCTGGAGCTGAATGGTTCCATAGACCAGAATTTTTCCAAAATAAACAGAATTTTGCTTTGTGCTTCTAACAGTATACAGTACCAACAAGGGGATGGCAGAGGAAAGGCAAAAGCTTTTTCTACATGTTGGCTGAGGTGCTTCTGAAGGCACACAGAAAAATGAGATGTTGGGGTTTAGCACACCAGTTTTCCAGAGCCACTTTCAAAATCCAAGCTGCAATTAAAACTCAGATACACAATTTTAAAACTTTTTTTTTTCCCTCCTCATTTCCTTTTGTGAGAGTTAAAAGGTATGAAATAGCCTCTCCCTTAAGTGTTGTGTAAATGTTTCAATTAGCTTGGTTTATAATTGCAAAAAAAAAAGTCTCAGTATATATATGGACATCTTCTAGTAGTGTAGAAAAGTTAAGGCACCACACGACTGATTTCAGACAACAGAAATTTAGAGGCTCCTGATGGATCAAATGATAAAACTTAGTGTTATGGTTAAGAAAGTAATCTAGCAAGTTGTTCTCCTCTTACTCAATTTTTTCTTTTTGCAGAAAATAGTTGTAATTTTTCCTGTATCGGTTTCATTTTACTCTCAAAGCTTGCCCAGGAAGGTGGTTTCCATCTCCTTAGCATGTCGCCTGCTGCTGTCCCTAATGTGGGACCAAAACTGGTTTATGCTGATGTAGTAAATTACAAGTCAGACTTAAAACCTGGCTGCTGTGTGCTTTCTTCCTTGCTTTGTCTGGCATTGCTGATTGACATCGGGTGATAGTTTTCCAAAGTTTTCCTTCACTGCCCACGTCTCTGAAGTTTGCAAGGGGTAAACAAGTGTATTCCCTGCGAAATGCCTGGCAGGTTAGAGAAGATCTCTGCTGTATTCCTATTAGGAAGGCAAATAAGAATGGAGGATTTTGGATATTGGACACTAAACAGGTGTATTAAGGCCAAAAAAAAAAAAAAAGCAATTGTATGATAACTGTAATACTGTCAGTGAGAGGGATGGGATTGAAGTATTCTTGAAGAAAATAAAAGGTAAGGTCATGGTTACAGCAGCTGGCTTAAAGGTTGCTCTGTAATTCCATAATGAACTTCTCCTGACTGGTTTTGTATAATACTCTAAATTCTTTTTCAAGTTTGAGTGTGAACCTTCACATCTGTATACACTGAAGATCCTCTCAGTAAAAAGTAGAGTAGACAAACATTTATATAAAGTCCTAGTTTTATATATTAGATAGAGGCTTTTGCATTTTTATATCTGGACAAAAGAAGAGGCAGCATAAACAATAATAAAACAATTTGACAGTATTCTACAGTAGCTGTGAAAGATAGGACTAGCATCCTCACTGAAGCCCTTAGCTGTGTTCGTGCAAACTGCAGTGCTTTTGCAATGTTTTACTGTTAAACTTGATTCTTTTATTAATTTTTCTCAATTATAGGCATGCTGGTCTTTTTATGAAACTGTGGTTTGGTTTGCTTAAGGATACATGGTTATAACTACATAGTGTAACTAACTAAGAAGTATCAGTATTCTTAAAGATCTTTGCATATGTGGAATATTACACCGAACTGACACATTTTTTGACATTGCGTTGAGTTAAATGCATTCGTGTGTGACGTGAAAGCAGAAGTTTGTCCTGTGCCGACTGCGGTCGTGTCTGTGAGGGGCTGGTTTACATCGTTGAATGCCCACATCACTGCATGGAAACTCTGACTCCTGCTCACAGCGAGGTTCCCCCCATTTGGGATGTTTGTGTTACGACTTCCATGTAGAGAACAAATTTCCGCTTCACTCAGAAAGTTGAAACATGGAAAGACCCCTCTCAAAGAACAGTCCCTTTTAATATGCCTGCGGGGCAGGGAAGGCTGGGTGCTCCAGGGTTTGATGTCAGAGGAAACCATTCACACCTTCTGATCTTCGCATCGCTGTTTCTATCTAATTAGGAGTTTTCTACATTGGACAGCTGTTGAAAGTGGCAACAGCTGCTCCGACTTTTGCATGGATTCTTCCTTTACCAACCTGCCCCAGGAGAACAGAGAGTTGCTGTACATCTTACCTGCTTGCCTGGGAGCTCCCCCCTTGCTGCTCTAGTGGAGAAATACTGTCGGATTACGAGAATGAAAATTTACGTACACGCTTGTAACGTCATCTGCCAAGATACGCCATCATGAGTTTATACAAAACATTTAAACAAATGTTAGCAGAAAAAAAAAGCTAACCTGAACTCCTCCATGACATTTTGTAGTCCTTTCTAGAAAAGACAAATTTCGGAAGTCGCATTAACCCCGGAAAGGCCCTTTGCAGAATTTGCCATTTAAGTTGACAGCCTGTTACAAGCTGCAGCTGTAACAGCTCCGGCCCTTCCATCCTAGGGAAACGAAACAGCAGGCTCCAGGTCTCCTCCTCAAGCTGTCGGCGGGCAGGGGAAGGGCACTCCCGACCCCCCAAAAAACCACGGGCATTTGCGTCCTCCCAGGCCTGGGGAGAGGGGAAGCCCTGTGCTTTGGCATCTTGGGTTCTGCTCCTTCTTTGGGGCTTCTGGAGGAGCTGAACGCGCCTCTTGTTTTCATAAATCGCTCTGGCTTTGGGCGACAGGGTTCTTGCTGTCGGATACAAATGTGCGAGTGTTTGAAATGAATTTAATGGCCAGCTTCTCCTGTTGGAGGTGATAAAAATTAGAACGACTCCATTGAAATGGGCAGGCAGTGGAGTTTGTAGCTAGTTACATCCCTTTTGCTCCCCTTGTATCTGAGCATTTGGTCTGTGGGGAAGCCATTCAAGTTACAACTTCTGGAATGTGTCGCTACATTGTGTTAAATTCCAAGAATTTAAAAAAGCTCCTCACCCCTTAAGCTTCTAGCTTACTTGGTTTTCCGCTGTTGTTTCAGCATCCCTGGGGCGTAAAAGCAAACTTCTGATAAACTTCTATCCCCGTATAGGTGAAACAAATGCCAGACATTGTTGCTTTCCTGTGCTAATATTAAAAGCAGTGGGAATGAAGAAAACGCTCAGACAGAATCAAAAATCGGCTCCGGAATGACTGTGCTCGACTAGTGTATTAATAGTTAACTCCGCAGCCTGGATGATCTGAATCTCTTCCAGGTGACCGAGCGCAGCACTGTTTAGCTTCCTGCATTTGTCAGTGTGAAAATCCGCGTGCGTGCGATCGTGCGTTCGGGCTCCCTCGCCATCGTCGCGCTGCCGGGCACTTGCAGTGGTTTTGTTTCCTGAGCCAGAGAGCAGCAGCCGCTCCTGCCCGGAGTGAATGGCAAAGCGCCCGACTCCATCTCCTCCGGCACATGTGCCCTGTGTCGAGAGAGACTTTGGATATCCACGGGGGCTGAATTTTTTTTTTTAAAACCTTTTGGGCTGATTTTGAAGTAGTCGGGGAACTGATGAGTTGGCATTTTTGGCTTCACTGTTGATTTTTCTGTTTGCCTTCAGTCAGGCGGTTTAACCCTTGCTCTCTGCTTGCAACGTACAACAAATGGTGCTGGGGAGGGTTGGGAGCGCGGCTGAGTGTTGGAGCAGCACGGCAAAAGCCGTAGGGACTGAAGGGCTCGGTATCTGTTCAGTTGCCTGGTCTAATGAAGCTTGTCTATTTATCGTAGGGAAGATCAGGAAAAAAAATAAAATAGGTGAGGTTAGGTAGGAATTCTGTGGGCGTAGCGTGACTAATTTGTAAGCGTCTGTTGCCTTTGGTCCCAAAAAAGCAGATCTCGAGCAGGCATTTTCAGCCACCCGAGAGGTGTCTGCATCCTGTTTCCAAGGAGTCTGCAGACGAGAGCAGAGCAGCTACTGTTCATAGCCTTAAACTCACTGTAACGGGGCCTGAAGTGTCGGAAATCTCTAAAGGGTCCACAAATGAAATACTAACGTTAAAAAAAAAAAAAAAAAAAAAAAAAAAAAAGAGCTTGACAATTAATAATCGAAAGCAAAGCAGCACATGTTACTCCTGCTTTGGACAGGTTTTGCTGTGCAAGAGGATTGCGTCCATCCAGTTAATACTCAGTACTGCAAAATTGTTTTCATTTGAGATCAGTAGATTAGACTATTCGTATACTTCAGATTAGATATAGGTTATTCTGTTCATATACTTATACCTATACATACACATAAAAGCCAGGAATGAAATCCCTTGCATGCTCCCTTTTTGTATAGCAACATGTTTTCCTCTCCCCTTGGTACAATTTTGGAGATTCCCTGATTTCTGAATGTATTTTTAACGAGTATTTTATTTTGTATTTTATCGTCTGGAGGGGAGAGTAGCAGAATGATTTGTCCTAGCTTTTCCCTGGGGTGAAAAGTAATTCTTGTTCTAAAAAGGAAAAGTTAAAAGCTGTATTCTTGTTACCGCAGTATAAGTTGCAAACCCTGCTGCTACTCAACAAAACCCAGCGGGATTTGAGTACTTTTTTCTAGACACTAAACAATTTCTCCTTTCCCTTAAATGCAGTTGTAAAGGTGTCTGTCCTTACTGTGCTGCCAGGTAACACCTGGGTTGCAGGAAACACTCCGTTTGCTTTGAGATATGCACTTAAGTCTATGGATGTGTATATGCCTTTTTTTTTGTTTTATTTTTTTACCCTTTTTTTTCATACTGTGAGATTGCAGTTATGGTTTACAGTAACAGTGGGTAATTATCTTGGATGCAGTATCTTTGAAACCATTTTCTCTCCTTTTCCACTCCTTCTTCTCTTCCCACCCAGGCCTCTCAGTGGACCATCCTCAGCTCTCTTCCCTCGTGCTGAAGAGTCCCCTGGGCTTGAACCCGGCGTTTCAGGTGAACTTGAACGCAACTGGACAGAATTCATCTCCTCTCCTGAGTCCTGTCCTGAGTGATGCTGGCGGTGCCAGGATAGAAGAGGATGACGAAATGAAACGTAAGGTAAGATAATGACACAACTGGGAATTTACATCAGGAGAAAAGTGATGGTTTTCAGGTGAGGAGCTGTGCTTGCTGCACGCTGAATGTTGATTGCATTATATTTTGTGGTAGAACAGACATGTTTGGTGGCTAGTGTTAAAAACTCCAGTGCTGAAGGTTTGGTCGGATCTGTATCTCGCTGTTGTGGCATGAATGCCTGCTGGCCTCTTGGCATAGGAGTGGTCTTGGCGTCTGCTGTTGGGACCACCTCCTGCTGTTTTGGCAGGAGCAGCTGCTGCGGGGCCCAGCGTGGCAGGGAGCTGAGCTCAAAATCTGCCTTTTGTACCCCAGAATGGAAACGAGTTCGGATGGGACATGAGGAAAAGACTCTTCCCTGAGAGGGTGGTCGGTTGCTGGAACAGGCTCCCCAGGGCAGTGATCACAGCACCAAGCCTGTCAGAGTTCAAGGAGCATCTGGACAACGCTCTTAGTCCTATGGTTGGTCTTCGGTAGTTCTGTGAGGAGCAGGAAGCTGGACTCGGTGATCCTTATGGGTCCCTTCCAACTTCATATTCTAAGAGACGTGGCTTCCTGAGATGAGCTGTTTGGGGGAAACAGTTGATACGTATTTGATATAAAAGAGGAGCAGTGCACTTGGTGCCTCTTAGGTGGTAACTTTTATATTAGAATGTAAAAAACTCTTGTCTTTGTGCTGAGACTATTGAAAGGACACTCCAAAGCAGGTGAGTTGTTGAAGGTGATTCTCTCCAGGGTGGTCCAGTGAAAGGCTGGTGGCTGTCAATTCTGGAAATCGGTTGCCTTTGGCTCATTCAGTAATAAAAAATTGTGTCGCATGGTGACAGTGAACCTGGCCTTGTCTTTGCTGAATGATGTCACGTTTAGCCCATGTCAGCTCACTGGACTGTGCTGTCTGTGCAAAGTGCTGCGTATCATTAAAAAAAAAAAGTTCTAATATAATTTTGTTTACCAGCCTAGAGAATAGCACAGAGCTAACATTTGTTCATATATAAAGTGTATTCTTCCTAGGTTCCTTACTTCCCACGCAGTCTCACCGTGGTCTCATTGGTCTATCTCACCGAATGTTGGTCCTCCAGCCCATTCTTTCTAATCATAACAGGACCTTTAGAGTGGTATTGAGGTGTTCCTCTGGTTGTAGAGGACCTGAGCTCAACTTCACCTTTCCCAGCAGCAGGCATCACGGTGAATCCTCTTACACGGGCTTATTCAGCAGAGCTGGCTGTACCATAGGAGCTGCCCTCTCCACGGCTGATTCTTCTGTCTAGTGAGAGGTGGACAATGCTCTGACCTTGCAGAACCTTGAGGCTTGCCTTCTGAAGAGAGAAGGGCACCCACTTTGTGGGTGCACCAAGTCTCAAAGCAGGAACAACTGCGGGTCTTCAAGGTGTACTTGTGTCTAGGTTCTCATCCTTAGCCTAGGCTGCTTTCCTTTCTTTCCACTGGTAAGCACTGGTTGCTTTAACTGGGAACTCCCCAACATGATGTGGGGTTTTCCTCACTCCCATGTAGAGCTCAGGATTCACCCTTACTTTCCTAGGTAATCCTAATTATAAAATGTTCTTGTTCTGGTGGCCACTTCATCTTCAGTCCTTGAGCCATGAGCTTCAGCTCCTCCCTCTGCTTCAGCACCACCAAGCAAGGCCCCTCTGCCCCAGTATATCATCTGTATCGGTATCCCCTTGCACACTGGAACGCTACAGAGCCTTTGTGAAAGGTAAAGTAAGTGCTGGTAGTCCACAAATTCTGACCAAGGTTTCCCAGGAGCTTCTCCAGAGTCTTACGTACTCCGTGCAGCAAGGGCAAGGCTCCTCTGGTCTGTGTTGCAGAGCTGACGTACCGCTTCATACTGACATCTGATTGTGTGCTTTGGTAAGCAGCGGCTTCCTATGCCTCCACAGTTTATCGAAATGACAGAGATGGCCAGATGTCGGTGTGTGATTCAGATGTTCTTTTTTATCCAGACTGCACTGCGTTATCGTGCTTTCACAGTGGTTGCTAGCAGTAACAATAATCTGCAGCCACAGAATCAGAGAGGTTGGAAGGGACCCCTTGAAATCTTCTACATCAGCCAGCTCCTCTTTCTTAAGCAATGACTCCGAGCATTTAGATGCACTCAGGAGAAATAAATGAGCATGTGTGTGTATACGTACATTGATACATGCATTCTTTGACTGCTTTTCAGACGTGGGTAACAAATTACCAGACTTTGCCTTTGGAGGGACATGGTATATAGTATCTGACAAAGTGCACTCCACAGAACGCTGCATTTCTCCCGGTAAGATAGAGAAGTCCACCTCACAGCAGACTTCTGTGACCGTTTTTCTGCAAGTTGCTTTGGTCCCCTTGCTTTGCCTGCTTGCAGAGAGCGAGCAAGCAGCCGGGTTTGTTGACTCTTCGGTACTTTGGTACTTCTGTGACAGTGCAAGGAAGGCTCCATTGCCCAAACTCCGTTCCTTATGGAGTCAGTGGCCACACCGTAATCTATAGTTTTCTCTGCAGCCTCAAAGAAGAAACCACCTTGTGGGCTCTTTACTCCTGCTCTTCTGTTCGCCCCATCCGACGTTCTGGTTGTCTTACCTCTGTCGGGATCCTCAGCAAGAAGGTCACAGGCCCGTGCTGTTTGCTGTCTTTACCATGTCTTTGGGTGCTTCTTGGTGCCGGCAATTGCAAGCTTGCTCACTCTTGTTTCATCTCAGCCGATGATCTGGAGATCTCTGCACTGTATGTCCTGACTCTCAGTTGCTCAGGGAACATGCAGAAATCTCACCGCACGCAAAGGTGTCACTCTGAATTTAGTGCTTCCAAAGCTCACTTCTCCTGTGATTGCTCCTGAATGCTAAGGGACCTTTCTGAGAGCTGCCCCGCAGCTTTTGGCAGGACAGTCCTCCAGGCATTCTTCTCCTGGAGACCCCAATAACTGTCTCAGATCATGTGATGCTGTTGAGAACCACCCGTGGCCTGAATGTGGTATGAATAAGTGCTTGTAGGAGAGGCAGGTTTAACCGATAACTGGGAGTTGAGATGGAAATAACCCAACTCTGTGGGTTGTTTCCACCCACCTGCCCCCAACTTTCAGCCTTCCTGGCTCATTGAGACTTTTTGAGGTAGAGTTTATAGCTTTGACAGGTCACTCTACCATTAGTTTTCAATAGTGGGTTGTTTTTTTTAAGTACTTCCTCTCGTTTATCCTTATAGCAGGCATAGTATAACCTGGAAATAACGAGCAGTGACTGCGTTATTTGTCCCAAATGCTGAAACCCAGTTCTTTCTGCCTCGTTCTGCAAAGTCTGATGTTTCAGCAGCTTGAGTTCTTGTTCAGACTGAAAGTACTTTATAAAAGTGAGAATCCTGGAAAGGAACTTTTTTACTGTAATTGGTCTTAAGCTTGGTCAACTTCTGAGACTTCCAAGGCTTCAGAGTCCATTTGAAGACAGTATTTTAAGTGAAACAAATCCAGGTGGAAACCAACGTTAAATTGGTTAAATGTAACCAAGTTAAATTTCACGGCAGTTTTATAGCTTTATTGTACAAGAAAAATGTAATCTTACAATATCTCTGATTTTAAGGGTACTGATGCTGTGGTAATTCCACCTGAATAATCATTTGTATGTAAACGCTTCAGGAAACTCTTAAACTCTTGGCAGTGTGTGCTTCCACTCCATGCTGCTGTGATGCTGCTCTTGCTGTTTTGAAACCTTGAGAAAGCTGAGGTTTTTTGTTACTTTTTCTTTTTAAGTCACTGTGGTTTTCTTTCATCTTACTGGTAGATTTCTCCCCAGTCCCTTTCTAATGAGGTTGGTTGTAGCAACCCACTTGAAAAGTGCATAGAAGCTGGGCTTTTTGGGTATGGGTTTTTAGTGAGTTCCCCCCACCCAGATTTACTTTTAACACTTCTGAAGCCTGGTCTTTGGAGCAAAAAGTTAAGCATTTTTGTATGGATGGAACTATTATTTATTTGTTTGTTTATTTCCAGACTTGATAGTTCTGTGAAGTTGTGGTCTAGCTACAAGGCAGGACGGAAGGTCTTTCTTAGTCTCACAGTCCTTTATTTTTGGCCTTTATAAGTTCAGAGTAGAGCTCTTTACTCGACACGAGCTGGTGTCGCCTCATTTAGTGAGTGTTGGAAGGTTTCCAGGTGGGATTGTTTGTACGTAATATGCTGAAACACTAGTTTTTCCAAGTGGGAATATTCGCCTTGATGCCTGCTATGGTGGTAGGAACGTTTTCTTTGGACTTTGGAAGCAGACTGCCTCCTCAGAGAGTTCTTGTGTTTATTTTTTTCAGGCATGAATTGATTTTCTTTCCCTCATGCAGTGCCTGACCAGTAATGAAGGTGTTTGGCGGGGCCCCTGTTGCACTGTGACAGCTGTACCACTTTTCGGTGCTTCTGGTACGGGGGCTGCCTAGCAGCTGCTGCCAGGACTCAGCACAAGGGGATTCAGTTAGGACTGGTGCAAGACCAAAGAAAAGAAAATTAAGGGTACTAAATTTCAGCAGGGAGCGATTTGGAAAGCAACAGGAACTTCAGAGAGTTAAACAGAAAATGATGATGCAGTGGGGAGGAAGAAAGGAAGAGAAGATGCTCAGGAAATTAAAAGTATCTTCTATGCCTCGAGCTAGCATGCAGTCACCTGGAGAATAAAGTGAAAACCTGCAGAAGTGCTCAAAGGTGATGAAAAAGGTAATCCGTGCAGGCTAAGAAAAGTGCCAGGTTGTGGACACAGTGTGTTTTCGCACACCTTCATGCTCTGTAAGTTTTCAAGGAAGAAACAATCCAGAAAAATATTTCTGAGAGTGGGGAAAAATCACTCGAGTGAGGATCAAAGCACAAAGTGTGAACTGGGGACAGGCAGGGTCCTTTCCAGAGCTCTCGAGAATATACTAGATGATACACATCGCTTGAGGGTAACTTTTCAAGCAACTGTTTGAATGGGTATGAGATGATGGTGGGTCCCGGTGAGCTGGGAGGCTGCTGGGAAGTCCCCGGAGTGGAGAGGTGATGCCGAGGAGGGGGGCGAAGCCAACGGATGCGCCTGTATGTGGTGATGCTGTGCGGAGCTCGCAGCAGAGATGAGACTCCCTGTGATCTGTTGTCGCAGCCTGTGGTTGATTCCATAACCCAGCTTTGCTTTGCCTTGGGAAACTCTTTTTTCCATAGAAGTTAGTCCCTTAAGGGCATTGTGTGCTATGCAGCAATGTATGCAGCCCACAAAGCTGTCTTACACAAAAAACATAACCTGTTAGCAGTAATTCTCATGTCATGTAAGAGACTGCTGAAGTTACAGGCAAGCTAGCGTGTGCTGTTCCATCGGTTTATAATCAGGGTGTTTCAGGATGGGTAAGTGCTGCAGGAGGAGGCCTGTAAGTGAGATAAGAACTGTGTCACCACCGTCTCCAGGGAGTTCAGAAAAATGCTGTCATATCCTTTGGGAAGAGGCTGGTTGAGGGTGCCCACTGAGGTTCAACAGCATTTTGAGGGTTTTTGAGGCTTACAGTCAGGTAAATAGCCCAAGAAAAAATAAAAAAAATACCTGAAGCCAAGATCTGGTAGGACTTTCCCTGACACCCCGTACCCGAGACGGGTACATTGAAGTTAAGAGGATGGCTATGGCGTGAATAGAATTATGTCAAAGTACGTCCGCTGGTTCCTCTAGAGAGAGGGCTACTGTGTGGGACTACAGTAACTACCATAAAATAACCTGAAAAGAGGCCAGACAGTTTCTCAACGTTAATTATTTGGAGATACACACCTCCAGGGATTCTGTGTGGCTAAGGTGTACTCGATAGATGTATTACTGAGCAACCAGGAAAGCGTCTCCTCTATGAGCAATATTGAGATGGAGAATTTAGAAGCACGGAGTAGCTGTGCTGACAGCGCTGGAGGGCATCTCAAAGCGTCTCTCCAAAGAGAGTTTTTTATTAACTTGGGATGTAGAAGGAAGAGGGAGAAATCATTTTCGAAGCTGCATTACCCTCAGGAGGGGCAGAGATGGAGGCCAAATGTTGACATGATGCAAATGGGTTTGCTGTCATTTATTTTCACCAGGTGAGGATTTGGCACAAAACTGGCATGGCATAGTGTGCTAAGGAGACAGAGCAGCATCTTGGATTGAAATGTGATTAGTTCCTTAATATTACTTACGTGATTTTTTTAATAGTGTATGTTTTCAGGCTAACTCTGATTTTGCTTCGAACAGCTGCAGAACATCTCTTTTCACCATTTCATTCCTTTGTGCTTTCGTGTCCGTTCTGTCTTCTCTTGTCTTTAAATAGCAGCACTGGAGCAGCCATGCGGCCAACAACTGATGTAGTTTGGTTTTTGTGTTTTCTTAACTAATTAATATGATCTTCAAAGGATTTGAGTAAAAGCTGTAAGTGGAAATAGGATAGTTTTGGAAAAAGACTGTATTGCAAATCTACTGTACTTACTTTGATTAGAGAAGTGTTTAAAACTTAGGAAATCTGGAATAACTGTTTCCATATTTTTGTAAAGTGCTGTCTTGATTTTGAAATAGGCGTTCGTATAACTGACATATAATTGACAATATTTTTTAATAATCTTGAAATATAAGTAGTATTTTATCGTAAAGTCAGTATTTGAGAATACAGTACTGAATACAGAGATGCCCTGTTAGTAATCAGCTGCTGCATTTCACACAGCAAGGGGAAATGTATGTAAGGTTTGAGCTTGTGCTTAGTAATAAATAGAGCACGTATATTTTAATCCTTATTGATTACTGTGTATTCTTTTAGCGCTATCCAACTGACAAGGCATACTTCATAGCAAAGGAGATTCTTGCTACAGAACGGACATATTTAAAGGACCTTGAAGTTATTACAGTGGTAAGGATTTTTAACTTTCTTTAGTGCTTTTCCTTTTCTTAACAGGTTTATAATTGTTAATTTGGAAAAACTTGGAATATCTTCCAGGTAACATAAAAAGGAAGTCCTACGATAAAGCATAATCCATGAGCCATGTAGCTGTTACCTTTCTTGTTACATAGGTCCTCATGTGGGAGAGCAGATACCTTCTCTGGACTTCTGTCGTTAGCTCCAACAGCTACCTCACATGTCGTTTTGATGTTTTAGGCAAACTTTTGCTCTGAAAATTGTGGACAGGGACAGCCTAAAAATGTTTTGCGTTCAGCTTCAATGATAGTCGTTGCTGTCAGCTCTGCTTATAATCTAGCCGTCATCTCTGCGGTGTTCCTTGGGAAGCTTTTATCTTTGTGCCTTCAGATCGTGAGAGCAGATGACAATTGGAAAGGGTATTGAGGTTCCATAGGGGTTTGGGGAGTTTTGTCTTTTTTTGTTGCTTCTTTTTCTTTCCCCACCTTTTCCCCTCGTTTTCCCCAGAGTAGACAAGCGAGTCCTTGCTTGGAGGACTTTTTCTTTAAGAGCTTTTTTAAGGACTCTTTTTCTTTAAGAGCTTTTTGTTCATTTGCTCTAGTTTTGAACACTATGACTTTTGCATTTCTATAAGCTATTGTTTTGATTTCATCAAAGAAAAGTTTGAGTCCCTTAATGCGGTTACATCTTCAGTTGAGGTATTCTCTGTGAGCTGAGCGAGCACCATCTCACTCAAATTCCTCCTACAGGTTTCCCAGCACTTCTTCTAAAAGATGGGGAAACATCTGGCACCTCAGAGGATTTTTTGTAATATTCACGTCCCTGCCAGAAAGCGGGGAACCGAAAGCAATAAAAAAGTGCAGTGTGTGACATGCAACAAGATGTCTCCAGCTACTGAATATCTTGCACAGGGCTCCAAGTTTTAGGAAAGAGCAGTTGTATCTACGTTGAAGTGAAAGCAGTGGTGTAACATCAGCTGCGGCAGCCACTCGGTAATTGACTGTAATTGAGAGCCGTTACCAACCATCTCATCATTGCATTAAGAAACATGCTTGTGCCCAGAACCAATAATACGCCTCATATTTGTAATGTTTGGCAAGGAAAAAAAAAATCACATCTTTTCATCTTTCCCACATTACGTCTTCCCTAAATATTTCTCCTTCCTTCCTGCTGTTTCCCTGTGCGCACACTTTCTCCTGCTCCATTGCTGCGGAGCAGAAATTTTTATGCTAGTGCTTAATTTCTTAAATAGAGAAATTTATCATTATTTGTTATTTTTCCGGCAGTGGTTTCGCAGCGCAGTCATCAAGGAGAATGCTATGCCAGAGGGCCTGATGACATTACTCTTCTCTAACATAGACCCAATTTATGAGTTTCATCGAGGCTTTCTGAAAGAGATTGAGCAAAGGCTGTCGCTCTGGTAAGCGTTAATAGTACAGCGCATGGGCAACGAGCGGGGGGACCTTTTTGTACGTCCTCACGTCAAAACCATACTTAATATGTATTTGAACTGGGATTTCTGCATAAATAGAATAAAGGAAGAAGTCTTTTAATAACTTACAGTTTGTAGAAAAAAGTCCTAAATACATTTTGCAGAGCCCATTTTTCAAGCACTGCCTTGTACATAATATCCTGTAGTTGTATGAATTGTACACCAGACCAAGGTTTCTGTAATCACAGCATCGTTTAGGTTGGAAAAGACCCTTAAGATCATCGAGTCCAATCATTAATATAACCTGGTGCTGTCTCTCTAGCCTTAGAAAAGAGAAGGAACACAGTGTCAAAAAGATAATGTGTGCGTTTTTCAACACCTTCCAGTTAATGAATCTCCAGGTGAAAATCTAGGAAACACTCAAGATTAGAGTTCAGTTCTTGTAGCACAATTTATTTCAAAGAGCATGTTTTTAGTCTTTTAACCTTTGTATTACTTTCTCCTGACCAGAGATGTAATATGTTGGAATATAATTACCATTCAAAAGGAGGTGGTTAACATAAACAAAGTATGAACAAAAATAAATTCAGGTGGGATCATGTTACGACGTTTATTCAGAAGTCTGAGAGGTAAAACTCCCAGACAGACTTTCACACAAATTCATTTCTATTCCTTTCTCAGTTTTCTAAGGCTGGCTTTATGTTTGTTATTTTATGCAGCTTCCGTATTTACTGTACCAAGTTTTCAACCCAAACAGTGAAATGGGAATGTCAAGTGGCTAAAAATGGATAGAGGAGGCATTAATGTTAGTACTGCTTCCCTTAATTTTACTAAAGCAGTCCTTAAAATACACAGATACCCGGGAAGCGTTTCTTAAAGGTTATGTCTTGAAGTATAGGGGAAGGTGGGGAGAGGGAATTGAAATTTCTTGATTTCCCATGTACTGTGTCGTCTTATTTCATCTCCTTACATGTGTTTCAGGGAAGGAAAAACCAATGCTCACGTGAAAGGAGATTATCAACGCATCGGAGATGTCATGCTCAGGAATATGCGTATTCTAAAGGTGGATAAAGGATTAAAATAATGAAATGTCAGGATTGTTGAGTGATTGTTTTCCTTTTGTCAAGGATGAGAGTTCGAAGTGTAGTATTTCCACTAAACTTGAAGTGACTTGCAAACACTTATTGTTCATAAACAAATTAAAAAGAAGCTATAATAAAATATTTACAGCAAGTCTTTATACCACTGTTGCTTATTTAACCACCTACGTTTACCTTGAGAAAAGTTTGTTTGTTTATTGGTTATTCAGAAATTATTTAATTAGCTTCACCGTCTTTCCTATATTTGCACAACTTGAACTCTCCCCTACGGAGACACTGTTTCATAAGGTTGTTTAATTCCAAAATAGAAATATGTTTTAGCTGCGGAGTAGTTTCTGCTGCAATTAAGTCACCTTTATTTGAAGTAGAAAGCCTTCATGGGACAGTTATGCTTGTGCTGTAGTCGTGGAGTAATTATTCCATTAAAACCAGTGGCTTGAATGGGAGGGCAGAAGCGTGTGACGACTGCTGCTATTCCAACTATTGGTGCTCCCTGCATTTGATATTCCCGGCAGGCATAGGCATAGTGCCTCGCTGATGCCTGTTTTCACCCCGACTGGGAGCTGCCTGCCAGTTTCTTTAATGGATAAACCTAGATGAGACAACCCTCATCAGCTTACTTCTGCCTATCCTAAAAAAAGTCAGTAGTCAACAAGAATTGGCTTAGAATGGCAAAGAATTCACGGGTGGTGCTACCAGCTGTTCTTAGCAGAAGCACACGGAGGCACAGCTGCAGTAAATAGCAAACAGAGGACATCCAGGCAAATATTTTTATTTTTAATACTGTGGGTTTTGTTTGGTTTTTGTAAATGAAGCTGTTGAAACATATAATGTTGTTGATGCTATTTTTGTCAATATTTATGGCAATATATGCGGTCTTGGCTTATATATAGTCATGATCAGAGACAGGAGTAGAGTGGGGAATGGATGTTTTTTCTTATTCACTGTAAAATGTAGTAAAGACTATTTTCCTTTGATCCAAGTAGTTCTTTTGTATGATTCAACAGGAGTTTACCAGTTATCTGCAGAAGCATGATGAGGTCCTGACAGAACTGGAGAAAGCAACTAAACGCCTAAAGAAGCTGGAAATGGTTTATAAGGAGTTTGAGCTGCAGAAGGTTTGCTACCTACCCCTCAACACGTTTCTGCTCAAACCGATCCAGAGACTGATGCACTACAAGTTGATCCTAGGAAGACTTTGCAGGCACTACACAGCGGAGCACCGGGACTTTGCAGATTGCCGGAGTGAGCACTCAGCTGTAGATGTGCTAGGCAGAAACCCTTTCCCACATACATACAAAATTTTGCCCGTACCCTGGAGACACAAAGCATTACATCTACAAATTCGATGTAAATGCTTTTTCTCCATTCAGGACCTCTCCGACTCTCATGCAGCTCTGTGAAATGCACAGGGACTTTGATTTAGATTGCTGAAAACACAACTGCTTAGTGAATACTGTAATTTAAATATCCTGAAAAAACCCATAATATACCAAGTAGAACATCAGAAAACTGGCAGAGGAGGCAGCTTAATTAAAAAAAAAAAAAAAAAAAAAAAGTTATGTTAGTTTTTGTTTTAAAATGAACTTTATTTTTCTTTAAGGTTTTCGGTACCAGGTTTCACTACTCTCCTACCATGCTTTGGTGCAGGGCTCCGAAGCTTTCTGCAATAGACAAAAAATTGCCTTAACTGCTAGTTTGGAAAATGCAAAAAATAACTTGGATGTAGACTGTTCTCTTTGCATAGAATGAATGCGTTTTCTGGCCTTCCAGAAAGTGTTTTTCTCATGGAAATCTTGATGGATCTAGAATGTTTCAATCAAAGCTGGAAAATTAGTCCTTTTCTTGTCCCCTTTTTTAGCAGGGAAAAAACAGGTTTTTAAGGAACTCTTTGTCATATGCGAGTGAAAATGTGACAAAAAAGAATTGCTTTGTAGTGTCAAAAGCTTGCATGATAAATTCCATTAATTTATAAAGTAGTCTTTGGCAGAAATAGTTGGCTTTAATTTTTTCATTTCCTTTTGGCTATGTGGTAAATACTTTTTATATGCGCAAAATCTGAGCTACACATTAATCTCCAGAAGCATAGGCAGCGCTATGAATTTGCTTGCTAGTCTCCATTTTTGCCCCTAGGTAGCTATAAAGTACGCTTTAAGAAGTTGGTAGTCGGCCTAGGTGATCATTGTAGGTCCCTTGCAACTGAACTAATCTGTCCTATTCTGAATCTGGCTGTAAATTTCGGATTCGGTTTTCCAGGGATGAAGTTGATGGCCTGGGTTTGTCCGCTCTGTTCTGATCCCCTCGGTGCTGTTTTCCTTACAGATGCACTGAAGGAAGTCACAGAAATGACATCTCAGCTGCAGCACAGTCTCATCCGCCTGGAGAATTTCCAGAAGCTGACAGAGCTGCAGCACGACTTGATTGGTATAGATAATCTCACGGCACCCGGTAGGGTAAGTACCTTTGCTTAGTTTTTAGAGCCTTTATTGTTTTTATTGCCAAGGAAGTGCCTTTGAACGGTGTATTTGCCATCACTGCGTCTCTCTTTTATGGAGCGACTGTAAAGGCTTTGTATAATTGTCTTCGTAGTAGGTCCCATGGAGGTCTTGGTGATGTCCTAGGGAATAGATCAAAAATGCTTCTGCTTAGACTCTGACTTCAGTTTCATATTTCCAGTATGGCAGATACTGGGTACGCTGGGGTTCAGTGCTCTGTGTTTGAGTGGGAAGTGAGATGTCGTGTACCCAACAGGAAATCCACTGCCAGGTCTGCTTGTGTCTGTCTGATGCAATCTCTGGCTGTGGACTGAGACTGCACCGAGAACGTAACGATGGCGAGAGCCACGTCACTGGGTAAACTGGTGTCGGTGACTCTGTTTTTCTAGGATTGTTTAGTTCCTGCTTGTTGGTTTTTTTTTTTTTTTCTTTGTTTTTGATAGATATACTGAGCATAAGTACAGGAGCATCGCATATGCTTTTGGGATGCTATGGTGATCACTGTGGTGGGATGTAAGTGTAATAGGTGAACTGCTGGTGTCCAACAGGAACTCTGCTCCTTTTCCTTCTCTTGCTTCGTTGATTTAAATGCTGGCTGCAGCAAGGAGCTGATTCATGTTACAAAACAGAAGGAAAGGTCTCATCTGGCGTTTAACAAATCTGTTAGTGATCAGTGCGGGGCACCAATCAACATCTGTATATTCTGGGGTGAAAAAAAAAAAAAAGAACCGTTAAAATTCTCTGTGTTTGGGAAAGATCAAGCTTTGTCTAAATTTTTGTTTTCCGCTGCAGGAGTTTATCCGGGAAGGTTGTTTGTACAAGCTCACTAAGAAGGGTTTACAGCAGCGGATGTTCTTTCTGGTGGGTGTTGCCTCTGGTTTTCATAAACCCAAAGAATTTAAGATAAAGTTGTCGTGAAAGTGTGTTCTCATGATCTTGTGATGAAAATCAGCAATCGTAACTGAAAACTCACTCTGAAGGAGTTTTAGAGAGAGCATGACTGTGACAATACTGCCTGTTAGCTTGTTTCCTTAATGGCACATAGTTTTGAAAGAATTTTAAACATTAATTGCCTCTCTTGTAAGTAAACAAAAGAGTAGTTTTAAGGAAAGTAGGTCAAACTGACTGAGAAATGGCAAGTTTTGATGCATCTACAGTGGCCCTTAAACAACAGATTTTTAAAAAGATGTCAAAAAATACTTGGCCCTGCCTGCTGCCTTCAGAATATTGATTGTATTCTTCCTGCTTTTTCCAGTTCTCAGATATGTTACTGTACACAAGCAAAGGGGTTACAGGGACAAATCAGTTCAAAATTCACGGACATCTTCCTCTGCATGGCATGTTGGTAAGTGGTTTCAAGTTGCATCACAGCGTTAAGGAAATGACTTTGCCTTACAGCAGGTTGAGGCATTCCTTCGGGGCATGAGGACCAAAGCTGCAAGCTGCTCCCAGGCTGATGACAGCAGCCCGCGGTGCCGCTGACCGTGGACCGGACCTTCGCCTGCCCCAGCCTGTGTGTCCAACAAAGACTTATCTGCAGGCAATGACCTTGTTCCTTCCATTGCATTAGGAGCACACCCTTTTCACCGTTCGTTTTCACGCTGCTGAGAGGCTGATCTGGAAATAGGGATTTGTCCTGGCGTTTTTTTCCCCTGTGCACACACCTAGGCGTGTATCAGTCCTCCTGCCTCCCCACCCCCTTATTCTAATGGGACTGTTCTTTCTGTGTTTGATTTGCAGCTGATAGTGCTCGACCCACCGGTAAGTAATAAGCTGAATCCTGCTCAGAACCCTCCTTTTCTTGCCCTGTTGGACGTGGTGCTGTGCTGCTAGAGATGTGGCAGTAGAAATGCACACTATAGATTTTCATATAGAGCTAAAATAGATTTTAAATAGGTGGTATTCATAAGAGAGTAGCTATTTTGCACTTATTGCAACCGGGTTGTAATCATATTTGACTCAAATTACTAGCCAGCCAAGGAGGACAGTTTTTAGTGTTTATTGGTCACTGAGGAGTGATGAGAAAAACCTTTTCTTTTTCTGCAGGTGGAGGAGAGTGAGAATGAATGGGCCGTCCCGCACTGCTTCACCATCTATTCAGCACAAAAAACCATAGTGGTGGCAGCGAGGTAACATTTCTGTTCCTCAGTTGCCTGTAGGTTTGATAGATTCCTTTTCCAACAAGTGACTCTTTGATTTTTTGGTGCAGAACCAGGGGAGTGTTTCATGCGTCCTGTGGAAAGCACGACTTCAAAACAAACACAAGACGCTTCACAGCTCCTTTATCAGACTGGTGTTTTGGGAAGGAGTAGGTTATCTCACCCAACAGCGTGTTATTAAACACACAGCAGCAGCAGTAACGATACCATTGTCTCATTTTCTAGTTAACTGAGTTGCTAGTGTCATCCTTTAAACAGCTTCTATAAAGCAGGAGACAAAATGAAATCTAAACAGACAAATCTTTGAGACCCAAAAAGAATTAAAAGCCAGAACATGCAAATGGATGTAAGAAGGGGAAAGTTCCTGCATGGATCTCATGGCAGAAGCTGGGAAGGGAGAGGAAAAATTAAAGGCTGACTCGGAGAGAAAACCCATCCCTTTTCAGTGTAACTTGTCCCTGTGCAGCGAGTTTGGTGTCTTTTTTTACTTTATATCTGAAATATACTTAGGATATCTACTACACCTATTCTCTCAGGATCAGCTTTAGGAGGCTTTGTCCCTCTGCAGGTCCCCTAAAAGCAGCTGGAGTTGAGTATGCTAAGAGCGCAGGATGGGAGCACTAAATCTGAACCTTAAATTTATAGGGTTTTTTATTGCTTGATAACCTGTTCTTAAAAAATAACCATTACTGTTGAATATTTATAAATCAGGTATTGTAGTGGCACAGGAACCAATACTTTTGGTACGCAGAGGTATTCAGCAAGCAAAACTTTTTTTTTTTAATTCCAGTCTAACACTTGAAAATGTCAATTATTTTTATGATCAACCATTTCTCAGCAGCTTCAAATCAAAAAGTCCTTGGAAGGTTCTTAAATTTGGAAAAATAAATACAATTTATTACGTTATTACTTAGAAATAGCTCAAAGGTGGTTGTTTTTCTTATGTTACCTCTCTCTATGTGTCAAAAAAAAAAAAATTGCTGCTGGGCTTAGACCATGTGTGGAATTTTCAGTCTAAATTAAAAACTTTCAGAAAAAAGAGATGGTTACCAAAAAATGTCCCACAGACCCTCCCAAGCAAACACAAGAGCGTGTAACTTTATATAGCACTTCAAACAAGAGTTGTGCACACAGGGAACATAGCCAGAGGTAAAAAAGAGATGTTGCGGCCATGTCTAAAGGAAAACCTTACACTGTTGCATACCGCTGGATATAGATACACGTATATGAACTGTAAAGCTCTTACCCTGTAATCACGGCATGAGCCATGTAACTCAAAATGGAAGCTCTGTGGGGTGAAGGAAGTTCTCATCTTCCTGCCCTCTGTGTTTTACTTGCTTGCAACGTGAGGCAAATCCTCTGTCTCCGTTAAAAGATGTGTTGCCTTTCAGGTTGCCTTTTATCCTTTGAAAAAAATAATTTCCAGTATGGTCATACCACCCATCTCCAAAACGCTTTTTGTAGTGAAAACCATGATTTCATATTCGAAATAACCCGTCAGCTATGAAGCTGTCTGTATGAAGAACAGCGATGGCCTAGACGACATAATCCCTTTTCTGAGTCCGATAGCTCCAGAGGGGATATTCTGTGGCCCTCTGGCTGTCTACTCATTCTCTTTGCTGTAAAGTCCGAGTTTTTAACGGTATTTTAGTCTTGTTTCAAGGCTTGAAAATAGAGGCGAAGGCTGTACGAGGTCAGCTTCCTATCTGGAAAGCTCATGCATTGGAGGATTTTTTTCTTTTATTTATTGAATGGAAAGAGACTGCTCCTTGTATTGGGCAATGACTTGTGCCTGCCTTCAGCAAACTAGCACTCTGTCATGGCTCCAGGCTGGGGTGGTCTCCATTTGCACCGTTTGTGTTGCAGTACCCGCCTGGAGATGGGGAAGTGGATGGAAGACCTAAACATGGCGATTGAAATGGCCAAGAAATCTACTGAGAAATCTGACGTGCTTCTGGAAAACTCAGTATGCAATCGCTCCAACAGTAAGTGGTGTTTCCTGCCTTCTTGAAAAGCATCAGTCATGTCCTTTTCATTTTTCCTGTTGCGAATTTGATGACAAAAATGGAGTATTTTTGTAATTCATATGGTAATGGAGAGTTAATTGTGCTTTTGTTTTGTTTCAATCAAAAGAAATATGCTTGTCTTCCTAGGCTGATGTTCCTGATAGCTTTAAATGCTGCAGAGATGCTCCAGTTGCAGAATCGTTAATTTTATAAGGTCCTTATTCATCTCTTACATAGATTTTTCTTAATTTAACCATGTAGTGTATTTTCTCATCCAGAAATCTGGTGTCTTTGGAGATCAGCTTTTATAGCCCAGCGTTCTTGTGCCCGTCTCTGGTGGTGTTACAGATGTGCTGAAACATGTAGTATCCCTTCGTGGAGCACTTCTTCCTATTCCTCACTAAGAATCGACTGAAGATGAAGTGTGGGGATTTTTGTCTGTTTGTTTTACACGGTATTGAGGCAGCTGCCCCAAACAGAGCTGAGTAATAAAAGCCAGAACAACCTTTAGGAGCTGCGTAACCAATTCAAGTTTGATGTATTTTAAAACTGGACCATTGCAAGACAGAACAGTTTTTCTCTGGAATCCCTGCTTCTCTTGCTCTTTGTGTTGCACAGTTTTCTTAAACCACTGCTGAATTCTCCTCCCTCAGGATCCTCTGATGAGGTCTCTCTAGAACAGGAGTCCGAAGATGACATACACTCTTCTCATAGCTCCTTGGACAGGCAGAGCCACCACCGTGCCAACACAACCATGCATGTGTGCTGGTACCGCAACACGAGTGTCTCCATGACTGACCACAGTGTGGCCGTCGAGGTACCCATGGGGCACAGCTCTCACATCTCGCTCTGTCCGTCCTGGCTTGCTCGGCCGCTGCTCGTCCTCCGCTCCTTCTCCCATTTTGTCTCGGCAGCGTCTCGGCGTTGGTGGGAGAGCATGGGCCGTTAAATGTCACTGCATGCTTTCCGTCCTCTGTGCATGTCTCTGTGTCCGCGTACACACACTCCGCTCTCCTTGCAGCAGGACTTTGCTTCGGCAGAGGCACTGAAGGAGAGAAATCTGGAAGGAAACCCAGGTTATCCTAGGGCTGAATTGTTCCTTTGGGTTTCGTCAGCCTTGGTGGAGGAGAAGTTACCTATCTGTGGTATTCTCCTTTAGAGATTGACTCTGCTATACTGAGGTCTGTACAATACAGTCTAGCTACTGTACTGCAGCGAGAATTAAGAAGAGTGCTTTCACTTCATTGGGAATATGACTTCTCTGCTCTTCCCTGGCTGGCAGGGGTGAGCAGCAAGCATTAGAAGTGCCATTTGATGGCAGTATCGTGTTTATGCTGAACAGAGATTTATTACGTGCATGCTGAGCTGCCATTACCTTCGGTGTTACCGCTCGGCATGGCTTGGTGCAGCACTGGAGGCACGTTTTGGTACTGAATCCTGCAGATTTCAAGACGGATGTGTGTTCAGCACTCTTTAGGCAGAGCGCCACTTGCACCGGCTCTACGGTTTCACTTTAGGCAGCAGTTTGGCAAGGTCAGTTGGGTGGGAGACACCTTCCTGGAGGCTGGCATGCTTGGAAGACTTCCAGAAGTGGGAAGGACCCTAAATACCATGAAGAAAAAAGAGGAGGTCACTGACTAGACAAACAGCCATGGGGCAGGGGGCTGCAGCCAGGTATTTGCACCTTCTCTGCCCTGCTGTTAAGGCACTTCTTGTTCAATGGAAGGAGTTAGAAGTTGGGCACTGAAGTTTCCTGGGGTTTTGCGGTGTAGAGAGCTTATCAATCAGCTCAGTAAAGGAAGTCCTACAGATGTTACCTTGGCTTAGGATCCAGAAGTTGGGCGCTTTAGCTGGCAAAGTGGTTTCTCTTGGAGAGGACAAGCCTTCTTTTCCCTGCCAATACCCTTGTGAAAGGCACCATCTCCCTGTTCTGTACCTGGATAATGAGACCACCCTGCTACAGGCTCTGGGATTAAAGTGTGAGTTCTTGCAGCTCCCTCTCGCTTTGATCTGTTCCATATTCTAATACCATCTTTTTTTTCCCCCCACAATCCATTTTCCTTTAACAGACGCCTTTCTTCCATAACTTCTCTTATCCTAATGTTCTGGTTTTTTCTCTTTCTCTCCCCCTTTTCTCTGCTCAGTTTTCTGCTCTCTTGCTGTTTCTCCAGAGCTTCCTCCTCGCTATTTGCTGGGCCAGGCCCAACGGCCCAACACAATCACCCATGTTTGTTGGTACCGGAACCAGAGCCTATCCCTGTCTGATTACCTGTGCATGATCCAGGTAAAAATGCCTCTCAAGGTCTGCGCTGGTGGGGAGGAGCCATGGGATGCCAAGGAAAATTCCATCATTTCGTAATTGCTCAGTGAGCCCACGCCTGCTGGCATGAGGATGCCCCAGCCAGCAGCAGAGTTGTAACGTTGCCTTGTTAATAGAGGATTTCCTCCTGTTTATGCTTCCCAAAATGGTTCTCTTTGTAAATCTGCTGCATAGCCTGTCTTTTTCTCTAATTATAAAATCCATTTGCTGTCATTCCCTGCCGTAGGTTTCCTTATCCCGCCACACAAGCACTGACTCTGACTCCAAGGCGGCAAAGTTCAACTTCCCTGTAGCCTGCTTACCGCGCCGGGCTTGGCTTTGGGTAGCTGCCACATGTAGCTTGTCCATAACTCTGGCACCCTCTGTTTCCTCTTCTGCTTTATTTGCCTTCTCACGCAGTGGGTTCTACGTGGGTTTTCTGTATGTAAAAAAGGGTGGCTAAAGGCACGGACGCCCTCGCGTCCCTGACCGTAGGCTTGCAAAGGAGAGCGGTCGCCGGAGGGACAATTCGGTGCAGCACCCTCCTGTGCGCTGCCTGACGCTGCGTGGAGATATGGCGAGGGCTTAAACATAAAGGGGAACTTGCTATTAGCGGACAGAAATCACTGATTTGTTCATAAGAAGATAGTTGTGAATTAGTGAACTGAAGATACAAAGTCACTCGGTCACCACGTGAAATATCTGGGAGGCCTTTTACAAAGGGGGAGGAAGCACAGAGGGGTTATAGCAGGCAGCCTCAAGCTTTCTGTCGGCGGCAGCTGGCGTCTTTTTCTGAAGGACGAGCGACCTGTGGTTTCAGGGTAGTTTTCTTTTTGTTCTGTGCTAGAACCAGCTCTCCGGATACTTGCTGAGGAAGTTCAAGAACAGCAACGGCTGGCAGAAACTGTGGGTTGTCTTCACCAATTTCTGCTTGTTCTTCTACAAAACGCACCAGGTGAGCAAACGTAGCTGAGGGGTGCTGGGGGGATCCTGCACATCCTTGGCTTTCTGCTCCGGCTGCAGCTCTGTTTGAAGGAGAGTAACGAGTGGAAGAGGAGGTCGTTTGTAATGAAGGCAGTCTCAGTAAGGCCCTTCTTGCAGAATTTAATCAGGATTTCCAATTCTGTTGATGGTGCTGACCTTCTATGGGTGAGGAGGAAGATGTCTCCTCACGCGGTGGCTAACGGAGGTGAGGGAATCAGCAGGTTTTGGTCAGTCTCTGTCCGGTTCCCTCCCTGCTGGCCTTCAGTACGGTTAAACAGACATTGGGGACTTTTCTGCCTGGGGCACATTCAGCTCCTGCTCGGTAACGAACTGTGCTGCAGTGCAGCCTGTGCCTTTTCATCTTCTTAACCCAATAAACTCTGTTTATTTTATTCAGGCTTCTTGTCTTGAGGGCACGTTTCTTTTGGGAGAGCTATTTTAACTTTTGTGTCGGATCTGTGCTTGGAGTTCCAGAGGGAGGGTGCGGAGGGGGAAGCAGGGAGCCCAGGAGGCAGCGATGGGCAGGGGAATAGAAGCAAACAACTCTGTAAAACCAGTGAAAAGAGTTGGGGGAAGGTTTCATTATAAGCTATTGGAGGCCTCACAAAAGATAAAGGCTGCTCCTCCTCCGGTTCTCTCCTAAACAAAACCACAAAGACCTTACCGGTGCAGTACAAAAGAGCGAGTGTGCCTTGGGATGAACTCTCTGGCGCTCAGGGCTGGGCTGTTGGGCTCTTCCAGGACGATTATCCCTTGGCCAGTCTCCCGCTCCTTGGCTACGCAGTCAGCTCCCCTGTGGAGGCAGACGGCATTCAGAAGGATTATGTCTTCAAGCTGCACTTCAAGTCCCATGTGTATTTCTTCAGGGCTGAGAGCAAATACACCTTTGAGAGGTAATTTTCTGTTTTCTATATCTGTCTTGGTATATAACATGCTGTGAACTCATTGGCTGGTCAGCCAGAGCCCTCTCTTTCCTCCTGACTACCTCCTAGTCTGAGTCACCTTACAGCACATTCTCAGTAATAAAGTTCCCTTCCTCTTCCTACCGCTGCTGTTTGGAGATTCCTCCTCTGCCAGAACCCTCCTGCTTCAGGGGGGAGAGCTGGTGGTTCCACCTGGAGCTGTAGGCTCTGCTTTGTCTTGGGAGCCTGGGGCTTCCTTGGAGCTGGGGAGCAGCGTGGGGAAAGGGCGGTGAGATGCTCAGCCACACTAGGTCTTGGGAATCAGATTTCTAGGTTAATGAGTAAGAATACTGTTTTGGGGTTTGTGTTTTTTTTTTTCCTCTCGATCTCTGGAAACAGGAGTTATAACCCAAGGCTGAGAGCAGCAAGCGCAGTGCTGCTTTTCACTGTACTGCTTGCTCTGTTAGCAGTGCTGGTAGGGGCTTCCAAAGTGAATCCTCTTTAAAATGCATCATGTACGAAACCTTGCTGTTATGTTAGCTGTTGAAAACTCTCGCATTGCGTTCCGCCGTGCAGGGTGGTATTGGCTGTTTTGGAGTGTGGTTTTATTGAGGAGGTGTCACATACTTCCCCCTTCCTTGGGAGAGCGTCACAGAGTTGTGAGCAGCGTACATACCAGCTACCCCAGAAAGCGGAGCTGTGCTCTTTAATCCGCTGGTCTCATGTAGTGAGTTCAAGCTAAAAATGTCTCATTCACGATGGATGTTTGTCTTGGTTTTTTCACTGTCGCTTTGCCTTTCTTCCGTATAAGCAAGTCTGTTACATAATTTATTGTAAGAAAAGCAATCCATTGACTAAGGAAAATTTTTGCCAGCCTGTCCCCCTTGGTAAATGCTTTCTGTACCCTTACAAGAGAAAGCGGTGTGCTCTCCTAAGAGCTCTCTGGAGCTCAAAGCGCTGCAGAGCTGTTACTTGGACAGGCAACCATGTTCTGCAGTGTATTTAACACATCTCAAGCTATTTGTTTGAAGAGTCAGTTTCGTCAAAGAACTGTAAAAGAAAGGTAGAAAACGCATGTTTTGTGAGGTTTGGCAAAAGGGGTCCAGCTTGTAACCGAAGGGCAAGATTGTGAGGAGTTGAGCATTCTTCGTGTCCTTTCTTGCCAGGTGGATGGAGGTGATCAAGAGAGCCACCAGCTCTCCTGCCAGGTCAAGCCTGCTGCTTCCAAAGGATGAGAAGGACAGTCACACAGACTGAAGCAGGGCAGAGCTGGATCTCTGCTGTAAACATCAACAAAAGAGGCAGGTGGGAACAGGAGGTCTCTGGAGTTGATAAAGCAAAGAAGCAGGAGGCTCATTTCCACCTGGTATGGAAAGTGGGAGTGAGGGAGTTGCAGACAGGGATCACATCCATTCCCAATGGTATGGAAGAGGGTCAAGTCTGTTCCAGTTGAACCTACTTAGAGAAAACCTAACAACCGCAGCGCTCCAGTGTGCACACATCATGGAAGATTTATTGTTATGGTCGTACCTGTACAGTAACACCCTTGCCTGCCCTGAAGGCAAATAAATACCACCTTGTTTTTACATTTTGACTGGATGGTCAGCACATATGGGAGAAAAATAGCAGCTGTCAGTGGTGCAGTTGGCTCCCAGAAGTTCCCTTCCCCTGATGCTCGGCATGGCTGGCTCTACAACCGCTGTCTTGCTGCTGGTATCGTCAACCCGCTGGCACAGTCGCCTCAGACTAACAGAGGATCCGCAGATGCATTAGCTTAAACACCGCTCATTTTGAACAGAAACTGCAGTTCTCGTAGAACAACTCTGCTCTTTGGAAACAGCCGTGGCAGCAATTTGCCAGGAGAAGCAGGAGGACTGAACAGCTGCTAGGCTGGGGAGGTTTCGGTATGTTGTGGGTCGGTACAGGTAGGGCGCGTGGTTTTTCCTCTGAACTCTGCTATGGTGCTTGCTGAGAGGGTCAATCGCTATTCTCATATCGCAGCTTCAGAGTTTCTTTATCCTGTGGTAGGCGTTACTTAAGGCATGGGGTGGCAAACACGCTCTCCACCCTGATGTGGGTGATGTTTTCAAGGCACCTAAGCAATACAGGAGAACAAGCTTCTCTGAAAGTCGCTGTTGCTTGTGCTTGTGTCACGCAAAGACTTCTGAAAATCCCTGTTCTTACCTTTAAATTTGGGGTGGGATCCATCTTCCGTTTCTCATGAAGGTGTAAAAGTCGCTGAATTCCAGATGGAGCACTAGTGTCTGTGGACTCTATTAAATCTCTGTATTAAATGGGAAATGTTTGCAGTTTGTTCTGTCTTTGTAAAGCTGCCACCTTTGGTTGCCTCCACGGAAGGACTGAAATAAGTGCCACAAAATGCTGTTGGACGTGGCTTTGATGGGCTCTGGGGACTCTGCTTTTATATTAGATAGAAAAGTATTTGTGTACTAGAAGAAGGAACAATGAAGTGATGTAGTGAAAGAAAAAAGGAAAGTGTTGCATGTTGTGAGGACAGAGGAACATGGAGACCCCTGTGAAAACGGAGAGTACAGAGGCCAGCATCCGCATTCGCCAAGGCTGTTTCAGGTTCTGGTCTAAAACACAGGCGGGATGAGGACTGCAGTCAGTGGGGTCCAGGGGGATTTTCCAGACTGCTCGCTTGGCATTTGCATCCTAGAGAAGACAAGTGACTGCAGATCCAGCCTTCACTACCCCTGTCACGATGACCATTGTCCCATGTAAGTTCAATGTACTTAATTTATTAGCGGCATCTTTTTTTTTTTTTTTTTTAATTGACTGTTGTAGGTGTATACACGTGGATTGCCTAGATATAACACAGCTGAATATGACTGTTGAAAGTAAATAGCATCTTGGTATAAAACTCTCTCGGCCTCTTATTCCTCAGCCTGCCATCCGCATCCACGGCTGCCTTCATGGGAAGACGGCCGGCATCTGCACAGCAGCTTTGCTTTTTCTCAGAACTGAGAGGTTTCACGCTGTTGATTAATGGGTCTTTGCATTCGGTCCTTTGTACTGACCGTTCCTTTGTCATGGGCACCTTCTGGAGCCTCTTAGCAGGAGCGTTTTCCTCTTCCGTGCGAACTCTCCCACACAATTACTGCCCTTTGCTGGTGTCCTGCAGGGAAGCTCTGCAGGAGCAAGCTGCAGAGAGGAGGAGCAGGGGCTCTGTCAGCAGCTGGGGGTCTCGGCACTGAACCCCAACCCTTAGTTGCACTCACCGACCGTAGCAGCACCAGCATTTGAAATATTTTTTTTTAGAGTGTTCACATTACTCCAGTAGTTTTCCAAGACTGTGGTTCTCGGCTCGCCCAGCAGCAAGCTCCGCTCCATCCGCAGCAGAGAGAACGATGTGGAGGAGGCAGCGGAGCCACCTTGATGGAGCCTGTGAGTGCCACCAGGCCTGGGGAGCAGCTACAGGGCAGGGCAGGAGGACGGGACTGACAAACACCGCCTGAAATTCAGCAGGGATAAATGCAGAGTCTTGCATGGGGGACCAAAATACCCTCTGCGGCACAGGCTGGGGACTGCACAGCTATGTCGCAGGCCTGGGGCAGAGGCCCGGGGGTCCCCAAAAGCAGGCGCTGTGTGTGTCGCAGGGCAGCGCATGTGCTTCGGTGTGTACAGTATGACCGCTAGGCCTGCCTAATTGCCAGAAGAGCAGGAGAAATGTGTGTTTCTGCACGTGCAGTGTAAGAGAGGATGCCGTGTTCTCTGCCTGAGGGTGAAATAGCCTGGTATTTGGCCCTGGTCTTTTTAATTATTTTTAACTAGCTGACAGAGATAGCTCACTCTCTTAATATCGGCTACACTTTGTCTAAACTCCTTAAATCAGCCATCAGTCTCTCTAGCCCCATGGGTTAGAGATCAGACTGACACGTACTGAGTGTTACAGGAGACGGACGAACCTTGTACAAGCCAGCCTCACCGCTTGGCTTTTGTACGCTCCCTTGCCGGCTCCAGCCGAGTCTCTTCCCCCCCCTGCTTGTTTTTCTGTCTCACATCGGAAGGAGTGCTGCTTTAGCCTGTAACACACGGAAACAACTTCTGACATTTAGAAAAATGATGAAAGAACACAGTGCAAGGCCGCACCCTAAAGGTGTTGGTACCTGACTGGTAGGTACTTACATGGCTAATCCACAGGCTGTTTGGACACCTACGCTCTATTTATCCTCCCATCATCTCTGTGTAGCAGAACAGTACTGTTACAGCGCCTGTCACAGGAGAGATGCAGCGAGCAAGAGTCCGTCCTTAAGGTTTTGGGGCAGTTGAGGAGCAGATGATCCTTTAGTTGCTTAAAGTGCTTAACCTATAGCTCGGTATTTCCCATCTTGAAGCTGCATGCCCTGCTACCTACAGCGGCTGAGGTGGGGTCCCTGAAAGAGGAGGCTCTGGTACTGGCTGACCAGAAACTGAGAAGGACAGCAGGCAGCAAAAGGCCCTTCTTGGGTGGAGAAGACCAAGCTCAAGTGTCTCTGCATTTAAAATGTAGGCACACGGACTATAAAAGCCAGAAATGTCACTATTCCTGGCAAAACTGCTTCCCTCTCACCGTGGCAAGCTTTCAAACTGATGAGGATTTCAGTGGTGTATCAGTTCTTTGGTGAAATACCATGTAGTATTTTTCCTTTACCAGAACCCTGCAGGAGTATTTTTTGTGTTTGCTACAATCACAAGCGGTTTCCTTAACAGGAGCACTATGAAAGAACAGAATACAACTGGTCCTTATTCATGGCTCCGTATCTGTGGTCTCATTTCATTTCAGAGAATCATAGAATGGTTGGGTTGGA
>NW_009595566.1:0-2847 GCF_000690535.1 Cariama cristata
CGGGCCGCGAGCAGCAGGCGCCATCTAGTGCTCCCGTTCTCCTCAGCTCCTGCACCGCTCGCTGACCCCATTTCTGCCTTTTTCTCCCCAAAACTGGGTCACCGTGAGCCCCACCGCCCCCAAGACCAGGGTGTAGCCGGTAGCCAGCCCGGCTGTGCCGTGCCGTGCCGCTGTGAGGTCGCCGGTGCGAAGCCGCTCACCTTGCAGGAGGTGCCGAGGAGGCGGCCATCTCGCTTCCAGGCCAGGCTCTGCAGCTGGTCCTGGTGGGAGGCCAGGGCTGCGGGAGGAAAGCAGGCTCAGGAGCTGGATAAAGGAGGGATCCTCCCGCGGATGAGGCAGGTGTAAGGAAAAAGCTGGATAAAGGGGGCCTCCCCCCGCGGATGAGGCAGGTGTATGGGCAGGAGCCATCGCTCTCCCACCCGTCAGCACCGGAGCGCTTCCCAGAAGAAACGATCTGTTTTTTCTAAAGGGCCGCTGGCAGCCAGGGCAGGGGTCAGGACCCACTGGGACACTGCCATGTCCATGCAGGGAGCATCGCCATGCTGCTGGCAGCTCAATACGAAGGGCAGGAGCCCTGGGAAGGCCACAGGGCACTCACACCCCTGCGCTGCTGCCCAGCCTCCTCTCCCCGTCGGGTTAGCCGAGGTCTGGACAAGGCCGGTCAGCAACAGCCCACGGCACCCATGTCCACCCATGTGCTGGGACATGCAGGGAGAGGGACCTGTCACCCCAGGGGATCCCCAGCAAAGCTGCTACAGACACCCCGGGCAGCACAGGAGCCTTTTACACCACTGCGTCAGAGCGTAGGGGAGCCCCTGCACACACACGAGGGGTTGTGGTGCTCCCTGCCCAGAAAGCCAGCCGGGCCACCTGTTCGGTGACATCAAGGTCCAGACTTGAGCCCATTGCTTGAGCCCAGGCACCAGCAAGGCGGAGATACGCGTCGAGGGCAGGAGCTGTCAGGCACAGCCATGCCTACCTGTCAGCGGCTGCTGCTGTCCCACGTCCCAGATGGTGACTTGCTTCCCTGCACCACTGGCCAGGACGCCGTCTGCAGTGGGGTGGAACTGCAGCATGTCTACCGGGCCCCCTCCAGGTCCCAGGGTCAGCCCCGCACCACTGGGCATGTCCTGGCCGCTCTCCGGCAGGCGCCACACCTTTACCTGCAACCCCAGGGAGAGATGGATCAGTCCCCAGGCAGGCGAGCTGGACCCGGTTGGCTGCTGGCAGCGCTCGACCTGGGCTTGCTGGTTTTCCAGGTTTTGGTCCCTGATGACACCAGGCAACCCCTCATTGCGGCTCAGTGGGATCAGAGCTGTGGGCGTCCCAGCTGGGAGAGGGCTGATCCCTTCCTGACACCATCTGCCCCGTCCCCTATAACGTGGGGATGTCCCACACTGCTCCCCAAAGCTGGCACCCTCCTCCCCAGGCTCCTCTTATTCCCATCATTCCGGCTCCATCTCCCTCGAGCTCCACAGTGAATCCCAGAGAAATGCCGGGGGACACAGGGTACCCCTTTGGGATCCCTGGCACCGAGCACTCACCGTCTCATCGGCAGAGCCCGTAGCCAGCAGGAGCTGATCGAAGGGTGAGAAGTCAAAGTCCGTCACCACATCTGGAAGGAGAAGGACAGAGGCTTGTCCTCACCTTATCCCTGCAGACAGTGTGTCTGCCCAATTTTGCTCTTCCCCAGCCTCACACTCTTTTCATACACACACATGTGTAGGCAGGTGCGGGCAGCTGGGGTCAGATCCAGCTCCACCAAGGCATTCTGGAGCAGCTCAGCTTTGCTGTGAGAGCCTGAGCCCCTCCACACTGTCCATCAGGGTCTTGCACCCCTTCCATGGGGAACGGGAGCCCTGAAGGGCAGCACCGCACAGTTGCATCTCCCCATCTAACCCACCAGCACCCAGGTTTGGCTCTGATTTCAGGACAGACATCCCCAGGAGGCACAAGGAGAAGCACGAAAGGCACAAGGGCGTCTGTGCCAGCCCAGATGCCAGCAAGCGAGGCCACGGCCAGCTGGGGCCATGCTGGTAACAAGGCTCCCTTTGTAACGCCCCAGCTCGGCGTGCCGGCAGCCCGGATGCTCCTTGCGGCTCCGGCGGCAGGGCCCTGCGGGAGGAAGGCTGGCACTGTCAGCAGCAGCCCCTTGGATGCATTTGGCACGCTCAGGAAAGTAGGTCACTGTGTACTTTTCTGCTTCCAGGAGGCTGCAGAGAGACAGCCCGAGGAGGCAGGAAAAGTGAGCGGTTCCCTGCTGCGTTTGCCCCAGGAGGGGAGAAAAATCCCTTCCCAGCTTTGGAGGTGTCGCTCTGGCACCACCGGCTTCAAAGGGCTCGTGCTAAATCTCATTAAGAAGCCATTAAAGTTGTGCTGGCTCCCCGTGCACCCCTCCAGCGCTCCCCTGGGAGCAGTGGAGCTCGCTGGCCAGCTTGTGAGTGCGGTGCAGTGATCCATGCCCAGCCCTGTGCCGCTGGAGTAGGGATGGGGACAGGCAGAGGTAGCACCGGCCGGGCTGCGGCGATACCAAGGCACCGTACGCAGGAAGGCGGTGCTGGGACCAGCTCCTGTCTTGCTGCTCTGGTGCAATTTTTGGGAAATGGGTGGTCAGAGCCCTCCAGGCTGGCACTGCTTCTCCGACACCAGGAGAAGGGTACCCCGAGCTCCCCACCACTCCTTCCCCGTGCCCGGAAAAGGAGGCAGAGCCCTCCACCTCTGCGCTGCGTGCTCCTGTGCCAGTGGCAATGCTGCTAGCTGTCTCATCCCCTGCGGCGCTCGCTCTGCCCACATCAGAGCTGCTCAGGGCCATGTGGCGGCCGGGGCCGCCCCTTCCCCCGCGCGCCC
>NW_009595566.1:2953-4026 GCF_000690535.1 Cariama cristata
CGTGAGCAAGAGCTACACGACCAGACATTGTTGCAGCTCAAGAGATGAAGGGACGTTGGATCAACTCAGCTCCTTAGCAAAAGCCCAGCCTGGCAGAGCACTGCGTGGTCAGCGCGGCTGCAGTCGGGTTGTGCCTTGCACACAAGCGAGACGTGTCAGGGTCACCCTGCCTGTGTCTGATGGTCCCTGGGGACTCCCACAGCTCCCTCAGCCCCTCGTCTGGGAGACAGCCCACACAGCATCCCAGGCTGGGAGTCAGCACCTGAGCCCCTCCGCACAGCCCATGCAGGGCCAAACACCTCCTGCGTAGGTGAAAGGTGGTACCAACTCCTTGGTGCCCCGGTGGAGCACGGCAGAGGCACAGGAGGAGCTGGACAGGGACCGGCAGACACCCAGCTCACCTGAGTGGCAGCAGAGCTGAGACACGGTCCTCTTGCCTCCATCCTCGCACTCCAGTGGCACGATGCCCAGCACACCTGCAGAAGAGGACACAGGAGTTGGTCACCAGCCGCCCGCCAGCCTGCCCCATCGCCCACATGATGCTCCCAGGAACCCCCACAGCCTCGGGCACAGCCGGGGGGCACCCAGCTTTGCAATGCAAGGATTGCGGGACTGTCAGCACCTTTGGGGGAACTCGGGGAAAGCCTCCTCCACTCGCCCTCATGCTTCCTAGGGTCCATGGGGCTGACCCACCACCCAGCTCCGCAGGTACAAATCCATCCCACCCACCCCAGCCACGCTTGGCACCCCTTCCCTCATGCCTCACCTGCTGCCTCGGCATTGAATGCGATCCAGAGGCAACTGGCCTTCACATGGTTCCCGCAGGATGCGATGGAGCCCGCTCGGATACCCCCGATCCAGGCCTGGGATGGAGAGGGAAAACCCACGTCAGGAGATGCCTCTGTTTTGGAATGGCCCAATGCCGTGGCTGGAGCACGGCTGAAGGGGGGATAAAGAAGCATTGGCACGGCATCACTAGAGACCCTCAGCCCCAAGGGAGCTCCCATGCCGATGGACCTGGCACTACCTGGAAGCTGCCGATGCCAACGGGATCGTGCCGGAGGCACACGTGT
>NW_009595566.1:4078-5844 GCF_000690535.1 Cariama cristata
CAGCCCCTCACCGGAGCTGGAGGTTTCAGGGCCAGCTTTGCCAGGAACGGGAGACAGGAGCATCCCAGCTCCCAGCGCTGCCGCTCCCTGAAACCGTCCCAGCCCTGGGCTCTCCCACGGTGGGAAGGGCTCAGAGGGCTTCGCAATAAACTGATGTCAGGGAATTTGGGATGGGACAAAGGCTCTTGGGCTGCAAAGCCCCACAGGGTTGGGCTGTAGCTGACTGAGGCAGATAAACACCTCCGGCAGCTTGCTTCCCGCATGGACATGCAGCCAAGGAACATCATTACAGCTCCAAAACCAAAATCCCCCTTTGCGGTGTTTCCCACTACTACTCCATGGCCGAGTACTGAATCCGTGGGGCACTGGGATGCCCTGCATCAGCCAGACCCGCTCTGGGTGACACAGGGCACCCGACCTCAAGTGGCCACCAGCACCAGGAGCTCCCCGGCACACCCAGGGCCAAGTCCACCCCTCAAGCAAGGGCGACGGTGAGTGTTTTACAGCTGCCACCATGCCTGTGTGCCTGCTGGAGGCCACTGACATCGCAGAGAGCTGCAGCGGGTGTCCGGAGCAGTGGACACCCCCCAAACAGGGCAGAGCCCTTTGCAGGGAAGGGAGCTGTGTATGCAGCCCCAAAAGGACTGAGCCCCGCGTTTCCTCCCCTTGCACAGCTTCCTCTTGAGGCCTGACAGAGAGCAGCGGTTCCTGCAGCACTTCCTCCGGTCCTTGTCACAGCTGCCTGCTCGGTGGAGGACCTGTTAACCCTTCTCCTGCCAAAGGGAAAGTTCCTCTCCCTGCACTTGGCAGGTGGGCAGGGAGCTGCAGCGGGGATGGGGAACAGGTCTGGAGGATGACCAAGACCGAGGAGGAAGGGTCCCACAATCTGCACCCTGTCACCCTGCGCTGGGTCCCTCGGTGAGGGGGGTCAGTAGCCACATCTGGCCCTCAGCATCTGGGGGTACCACGCAGGACCCCTGCAGCGAGGTTTCGCAGAGGGACCGCTGAGCTGGTCCATTCCATCCCCACAATGTCCCTGCATGCAGGCGGGAGCCCTGGGGGAAGCGATCCTTCCTGCAGCGTGCCAGGGCGGACGCTAAAGCATATGGTACCATCCTGGCTACGTCCCTAAAACAGGACGCAAGCTTGCAGGGCGCCTGTGCCTGAAAGAGCCCTGCAGATGCTGCCGGAAGGAGAGAAGCGACTCAGATGAGATCCTTTGTGTTTACATTGCGCTTCCTGATCCGGCCAGGTCAAGCGTCTGCCTTCGCCTCTGTAAACAAGCCGCTCTGCTCGGCTGGGGACACGAACAGCGTTTCCCATTGTGACACCCGAGATGGGTTGAGACGAGACATCCATCTCCCACCTCCTGCCCCGCAGAGCTGGGTGACATGGCTTTGCTTCCCAGGGACACGTTTCATGCCTGGATGGGAAATGCCTCTCGGAAAGGCCACCTCCTGTGTGCCGAGCCCGGTGTGGGCTGCTGGAGGCAGAGCAGATGCCTCCCCATCCACCGGGGCGAGAGCACACCGTCCCTCCGTGTCCTACAGAGCTCCCCCACCACGGCAACCGACACCAGGGCAGCGGTGACAGGGATGTCCCTGCCTACAGGATGCCATAACCCCCTCCCCTCCCAGGTGTCCCAACACTCACACCACACAGACACACATGTTTCCTGGGCTGGCCGTTGGCAGCAACTCATCTGGACCCTCAGGTTTGTAGCCAAACACTCGGCTAGCTGAGGTTTCGGCGACCTGCCACCTGCT
>NW_009595566.1:5950-6390 GCF_000690535.1 Cariama cristata
CGGGTGCTCGCCGGGTCTGCAGAGGTGTGTGAGAGCAGGACGGGCCAGCCTGGCGCAAGGACAGCTTGCCTGGGAAGTTACGGGTGAAGGAGAGCGCTGAAGTCCAAAGGCTGGGAGATGAACATTTTGGTGGCTCCGAGGGCCCTCAAATTCTTTTCAAAGGCAGCAAGACGCAATGGTTTTTAGCAGCATCACCCATCCAGCCTGAGCCCTCCACTTCTGGCCACATGGCCTGCGCCGAAGGGTACCAGCTTCCTGCACCTGTGTGCCACGCCGGCACAATTGGTAGCCAGCAACCAGCCATGCAATTGGTCCACAGGGTCTCTTCCCCACGTGGGACCATCCCCGGCAGGGACCCTCCTCTAGCCATGCCAGCTCCCCTCTGCCCCACGGCCTGGGAGCCACCAGGGCAGGATCTCACCACCCACCTCCACCATGGG
>NW_009595567.1:0-542 GCF_000690535.1 Cariama cristata
CGGACAGAAGGGCAGCAAAGGTGACAAGGGTGAGGCGGTGAGTGCCAAGGGGCTGCTCTGCCCCAAGGGGAATTCTCCAAGAGGCAGAGCGGCTCCGGGAGAAGACGGAGACATGGGAGCAACGAGACAGGAGATGTTTGGGAGCTGCCCTAACCCTATGTGGGTGCTCCTGTCCCACAGGGCCCCCCGGGACCGACAGGAATCCAGGGACCCATCGGGCACCCTGGCCCCGCAGTGAGTAGCTACCCAGCACCCTTTCTACCCCGTTTATTCCCTCGACTGAACCCCCGCCTCCCCTCTCGGCTCCCATCCCTGCCCTTCCACCCCATGTATTGGGGTTTCTGTGGGGCAGACGGTGCTGACCCCAACCTCTTCCTTCGCAGGGAGCGGATGGGGAGCCAGGACGCCGCGGGCAGCAGGGGATGTTTGGGCAGAAAGGAGACGAGGGATCGCGGGGCCACCTTGGTCTAAGCGGCCCCCCTGGCCTGCAGGTAGGGAGTGGAGGGGGAAGAGATTGGCTTTGCTGGGCTGGAGGGAATGAG
>NW_009595568.1:0-21368 GCF_000690535.1 Cariama cristata
TTCCCCTAGCAGTAGCACACTGATTTATTTCCAGGTTGTTCCTGGCACTTTAGCCGCCAGCAATACAGAGTTACACTCTCTACACAGCAAAACCAGGAATGTTCCTATCGAATCACTACCTCATTCATGCTCACAGCATAAACACAGCCCTTACCCCTCCACATCAGCACTGTGCCACAGGAAGTTCTGACAGACTTAAGAGAAGTTTGTTTGCTTTCAAATGAGGTGGAAAAATTAGCTTTATGCCTGAAACATTATTGAGAGAAGTTTCTGTCAGAAGAACATAAAAAAAGAAATTTATGAAGAGACAGTGCTCTGCCATGTTTCTCCATCCTGACTTCCCACTGGATGCACTTGACTATAAGAAAGTGTTAAACAACAGTCACATACAAATATTGTTACTTGAAATCTGGAAGCCTGAGGACAGTTAAGTTCTCAAGATTGGGAATCCAACCTAAACATCTGTGAATAAAGGACTCTTGACTGCTGCAGGCTGGATGCTTGTAGTATTCACTAGGTCACTGCCAAGGTCTCATTCTTTTAATCCGTGAAGACAGGCCAGCATGTCAGATTTTATACTGAAAATTTTAGCCTTAGTAACTGGATTTAAGTGAATTAGTTTTGAAAGTGGCACTATTTTTTATACACGTTCACAAAATAAAGGAAAAAATGTCATTTTTACATCAATGGCACAAAACACAGAAATCTCTGATCTTGAATTCTGAAGCCACTGGCCCAGAATTCAAGTCTGGCCTAAGTCAGCCTGCAGACAACTATGGCTTCTTTACATTGGGATCCTGACAAATAATAATGATCTGAATAGGTATCATTAGCTGATTTTACTGCTTCCCAATTCCAGTATTTCCCTGGCCTTTGCTATTTATTCTGCACACCCCACCCTCCGCACCATTTATGCCAGAAGCAAATTGGTTAACACATAATACATCAAAATCGATTTGACCAAAGTTTGGAAAATCAGAAAATCAATCTCTAAATATATGAAAGGTACCAATATTTTTTAAAAAAAAAAAAAAAAGAAACAGAAAGCAAGCAGGAGACGGAACTATATTTCATGAGATTCTTTCCAGACTGAAGTACTCCTTGATTCTATGATTTATTTAAATCTCAGAAATCAAAGGTGAATTAGTGAACAGTCATTGAAACAGTAATTTCACACACTGAATAAAGATCATCCTCTTCACATATAAACTGCTTCCTCTCAACTAAAATGATACAATTCTAATTCCAATCTATTAAAAATCTAATTCTAATGACATTCATGTGATTTAAAAAAAAAAATTACACCAAAAAAGGGTAACATTCTAGCTACTTTTTCAAAGCTTCTCAGCAATGCTACAAGGGCAAAGAAGGTAGAAATCTTCTGCGATGAGAATATCCAAGGCTCTCTGACCATAAGCTGGCAGTACTTTCAAGAGAAGACATAGACCACTCAGACCACTCTGTTCATTGCCAGTGTAGTGACTCTCCTGGCAGGCCTGGGTGTTGGGAGACAGCAGATATGGTTAAAAGTTACCATTTAGTTCTCCCAGTCAGCAGTACACTTTGCGCTCTGAACTCAGCAGAATATTTTTTAAATTAAAAATTTGATAGAATATCACACTGTGAATGTTTGCTTCCTGGCTAGTTAGAAACTATAGATTCATAATCATGTAACACTCTTTAAAAATAAATAAATCAAAAAGTAAACTACAGATAAACCAAATTAATTTACCATTCTTGCATAAGTAGCATCAAAAATAATTTTTCATTGCTGTAGCAAAGTAACTTATTTCCTGCATCCTGTGTTTCAAATTTGATCTACAAAGTTCATTTCAAAATGCAAAGTAGGTAAAGTCCCATGCACACAGAAATGTTTGACTTTGCTATACCAAACGAGACATTTTTGCTCTGTAGCACTTTAAAAAAGTTGCTTTCAGCTACTTGCCATCCATTGAATAACCTCAATCTACTTTGATACCATTTCCTGATTCTCCCCTTTTTCCTTCGATAATTTTCTCAGCTTTTCCCTGTTTTTCTCTTGTCTAATCTTTATTCTGAGCTCAGTCCTGCTGCCATTTAAGATAGTGGCAAAATATTTTCATTAACTTTAGTTAGACAGAATATTATTTTCTTGACATAGATGTTTTCTATATTTCCACTGTAGCCCTGGAATAACTTCAACAATAAAGTATCCACAAATGGCAAGATACAAGATTCAAATACCTGAAGTATAGTCTATACATGCAACATAAAAAAAAATTTCTTTAAAAACAAGTAAAAGATTGCATATCTGTAGTCTTTTAGGCATATTACTCTAAATAAAATAACACACATATATATCTCTCTCTCTGCACATACACACACTTCATCATATTCTCTAAAATACTGTAAAGAGCAAAAACAATCAACTGGCACTTCTAACAGTCACATTTCAGCTTTAATATTAAACTCCTGTATGCATTTCACTCCATCACTCCAAATCCCTCAGGGTTAATATGAGCTCAGGAATCCAACCACTAACAGACACTAGCAAATTTAATGAGACTAGAAATGGGGTCAGAGCAGCACATTTCTCAAGATCACTATACTATTTGTCAAAAAGAAAAAAAAAGCAAAAAACCATTTATAAAGTTGTAGCATTATTCTGCTAGCTTTCTTAAATTTGCTCGTTACTGAACAACTGATTACAAGATCCTCCCACCATCCCCAGGCAGCAGTGAACCAGATTAAGAGAGACCAGGCAATTAAGTAAGGAAGAAATCCCCAGGAAATGTGAACTGAAGTGACAAATATTGTATTTAACACAATATGGTACTAGTATTTCTAATAAACAGCTGAGAAGATGAGTCATAGTAAGATCATTAAAATATCCTTAATTAAATTATTTATTTTTTTTTAAAACTGGATTGTGGAAAACACCTCAGAAATAACAAGGTATGGGTAATTAATCATCATCCTCTGTTATAGCCATGGTTGTAAAGAGAGTTTAGTGAACTCACTTGCCAGGCAACATCACTGTGAAAATGATGGTAAGATAACACATGGAAGGAACAAGTTAGTTTTTGTGAACAAAAACATACTCTTTGCATTTACTGAAAGCAGCTGCTAGGTAGTATTCAACATTACCAATCCAAAACACTACAATAGGATGATGCACACATTATCAGGTATAACAAGGCCTATGAGGTCATAACATACCAAGTGCTATGTAAGTATAACTAAAATAGCAGTTTGTGGAGATAGGGTAATAAGGACTTCCGTTATGTTTCCCCAGCTGATGTGGAGGAAGGAAAGACAAAGGAAGGCAAATTGGTTTGCCTAAGGCAAGAAGATAAATCAGCATTACAACCAGGGTAGAATCAGGAGGAACAATGCTAAATCAAAATTAAAGTTTCGACAAACCTTACTGCCCTTTTGAAGATGAATGGCAACACTGCCTTTTCTTACAATGAGACAATAACAAATTCAGTGAATCTGCTTTCCTTCATTAGTCTGATCTCTGTTTTCCAGTTGCATGAAGAAGCGTATTCCCATCAAGGAGGGCCACTTGGTTCTTTTCCCTTTTGCTTAGCCCAGTGAAGGTGAATGTCCCTGGAAGACTTCAACAAAGCTTGCATTTTATACAGGAAAGATATTTTGGATATACTGAAGTCAACAGACAGGATTTCATGCTTAATTGCTTTCCAGTGCTAACAAGAACAATTCCACTGACATGATAACTAACAGGATTACTAACATGATAACAACAATAATATGGCTTAGCTGCTAAAATGAGACAAAAAGTATAGATCTTTATTCTTGCCAGCGGAAAACTAAATTCAGATTGCTTGATAAGCATAAAACTGCATAGAAAGTCAAAGTCTCTCACTAGTTTTGCAAAACAGATAACTATTAATCCCATATTGTAAACAGAAAAACAAAGACAGAGTCTTTACTGTAATTTGTGAAAGTTCAGAAAGACCTGGAAAGTAATCAAGTCAAAGATTAGACGCTGCAGGCTCTACATTTTCCTTGTAAGCTGTGCTGTTTAAAGTTAACATTACTTAACTTTGCCTTCCTGAAGACTCCTTATAACTTGCAAACTCTTCTATGCATGACCGAACTTGCTGACAAATCCAAACTAACATTTTCAAAGATGCTCACCAAAATCTGCAGCCAGTGCGGCAAAAAAGTTCACTGTACAGGTCACAGCCAGGGTTTCAGGCAGTCCTATGCTCACGTGGAGTAGAGCAGGAACCAGGATGCAATTAGTTTCAGGGTGACCTGACAATGTCAACTTTACCATTTCTGGCTCGCAGCTTCTTACACCCAGGAGACAGTGTTTGAGAGCAGCCTCAACCCCTTGAGCACAGCATCACTGCCAGGCACACAGCATTGATCTGTGACCACATGAGACAATTGCAAGACACAGGCTTGAGCTGTGTGAGACAGCCCTCTGAGTTCCTCCACTCTTAAGTGGAAGTTTGACTCCTCTTATCTTGTGTGACACAAGACATACCAAGTTATCGTGACCACCTGATCCTGTCATGCTCTACTGTTTCTTATCCTGTATTCCTTCTTCCTTCTTAGCCATACAGTTGCTGAGAGAGGTTCCTTCTGCATGTCCTTTTCCCCCATGAACCTTTTCTGGGTTCAGAAAGAGTACGCTTGCAGTACAGGCTTAGTACTCTTTGATGCCAGGAAGCTCACATAGACAATACAGAAGCCAAGAGCATGGCTCCTACCAGCTACCCACAGTTGAAACTTTATCACATAACAACACAACACGATTGAGGAGTTGCGCAATAAAAGGAGCTATGTAACTTCTACGGTGGGTTTTAGGAGATTTTTCCTAAGCCTTTGTGGCAAATAAGCAAGACATGGTAAATAAGTAAAGTATCTAGACATCTTGCTTAAGATTGTACCAAAACCAAACAGTTTCAGGTTTTTATTTTTGTGTGACATCCCACCCCCCCTTTTTTGAGGGCTGGACATATGGGACACCACATGTGAACTAAAAGGGGAGACTGTTAATGCTAAAACAAGTGTAAAGTGTTAATCACTATAATAATAGGCAAACAATGCTGAAATAAAATTCTCTAAGATGACAATATAAATACAACTACTTTACAATTTAAACATTCCATTAGCTTCTCATAGTACAGGTAATATATCCCAGATCTTCAAGAATCCATCTACATTGCTAGAAGACTTCATAAAGACGACAAGTATCAAATTGCAGTAAAAACATTTGGTAGACTAAAAGAAATTAAAGCATTTATGTCAATGCATCCTTCATACTGTTAGATTCACAAACAAGAAAGAAGACTCCCATGTGCAAGATAAAAACCTTAAACAGAAATAACTAGCAAGATTGTCTTCTGAAAACAGAGAACAATCCAAGAGTGGTAAAATATGTGTAAACCTAATCAGCATCTCTTCTGAAATCTGCTACAAAAAAACCAAGTATGATAAAGATTTGAATGTAAGTGAACACAATCGACTACAAAGAACATATGAATTATTTGAAAAAAGTCTGGCTAGTACCAAGGAAAATTTGCAGAGAAGCACAAACCATGGAGCAAAAGCCATAAAACAATGGCTAGAAGAGCTAGCTACAGAGTGTAAAGTTGACAGGATTACTAATTTGATGTCACAGTAAAAGCCTCATGTAATAGGTGTGAAGATACAGCCAGAAAACGTCATTTGTGCCTGGTAGATAAGGTAACCTAACGTTCAGGCAAGTTCTGTTGCTGTCATTTCAGAGATATTAATTTCAGAGTGCTTTCTGAAAAGGATACCAAGTCCCAAACGCAAGATATTCATCAGGCAGATGGGGACTGCAATTTCTCTAATATACAAAAAGAGAAGAGTTTTTTCTATACACTGTCACATATCAAAAATATGCATTCTGAAAATAATCAGCCAAATCTCTTCTATGATAAAGGCTAGACGAGCGCTAGTTTGATCTCTTTACAGTGCTTGTGTGCTGCATACTATGAAACACACTACTGACCCTGACAAGAGGGAGTCAGGATAAATTAACTGTCTTTAAGGATGAAAGATGTTGCTTGATCATTAAAAAAAGTTCCCAACTAGCAGCAAGCCACAAATATGAAATACCAACTTTAATGAAAAAAGGTCTAGTGAGGCCAATTGAACAGATTGTTTAAATTCATCAATTTGTTCGCATTTTAAAGTCACCATAACTTCACAATTATTATAATGGACAAACTCAAATTTCCTTCAGGTTAAAAGCCAAAAATTCTTTTGTGACTTCTACAGTTCAACATAAAATATTTTACAGCATAGCTCTGGGAAGTAATATAATATGTTTCTACAGCATGTTATACAAGTGAATATAAAGATATAGTTTTATCACTATCAGAATGAAAAGGTTAGGAAATATCTTGCATTCTGGCAGCCTCGTACACCCCAAAAATGCATAAAGTACAAGTGAAATGCAATTATTTTTACTGCCTGTGAGCTAAACTGCTGACCTACATTTTAACACCCTGAATATAGGAACAGAGATATTTTACCCAGGGATTCAAAGAAAAAAAATAAAAATCTGTTGAGTTCATATTCCTCATGAATGCCATCAAATGATGGCAAATCAATAGTCACTACTTCACTAACATCATCCTTAGGATTCAGTCAACTAGCATATCTGAAAATCCTTCCCAAAAGGACTATATGGATACAGAAATCTGTTTTAACTACCACCATCAAAACTCCCACAAACAACCTGGCTTTCAGTTTAGTTACAGGTAGAATTTAAATCACTAAAACCAGAAGCTATAAAATTCTTTGCTGAGTTGTTACAGAGTAACTGAGTGAAATGAAAATAATACGAAGTCATTAAATAGGGCTTCGTTAGTTCCTTGAGCTGTGCAATAACTAAATTTATTCCTTGTCACCAGAAGGTAACTTTATTGCATTATTGGCAAAACACCTTCCTTTCTTCTGCAGTACTCTTCCTACAGCTTACTGCAAAAAGAGATTTTTCAAAACGTGTTTTCAATTCCCCAGCAAGCATTCCCTTCTTTAATGGTTTTTAAAAATTCATAGAGCAGCGATTCACGGAGCCATGAAAGCACACTGAACTTTGAACTCTGAAAATCTTCAGTTCTAGCTCCTGTACTACAAATAACATACATTCTTTCTCTAGAGTTTCTTACTGTCTTTATCCGAGCACTTTAAAAGAGCCATAACATACAAGTTCCTGATATCATCCAAATAAAACTGATTGTAGGGAATGTACGATTCAAAGTAGCAGACCAAAATCTATGCAGAGTAGCCTGTAAAATACAAATAGGAAACACAAATGTTGTTTTCTACTTTGCATGGAGTGCTTGTCAGACAGGAAGTTCAGTTTGCAGACGTACATGGGAAGAGACAGAAATACAGAAAAAGCCCTTGATTACCAGTAGCAGACACTGTAGGAAACCATGAAATAGAAAGAATTCAGCACTGACAGAAGATGTGTAAAAAGTGTAAGACACATACAATCACTGATCAGACAAAGCATTTAAAGCACTTGTTCTTAAATAGGGGTTTAGAAATAATTATGAACTTGAACACAGTCTTAGAGTTGTGCATACTTAACAAACGGATTGCTCGTTTTTGAAGTCAAGATGCTATAAAAAAAAAAAGAAAAAATGAGGTAAATCTTGTGAAGACATGCACTAATAGCAGAAGTGGTAACAAAGGGAAGAAGCCAAGCAGATACAAAGTAGAAAGGTAACAAGGACTGAGATTGTTAAAGAACAGACCAGAATAAGATAAAAGGGAATAACCTTTATTCAGGTTAAGTCACCCAAGTCACATCCATAGGAATCATTCACCCGAGGGATTCATGTCTAAGAAAACAGGAAGATAACCGAACAGGAAATGTTTCAATGAACTGACATGCAACCAAACAACTTGCTGCCCAAAATTCAGTCAAAACCAGAACTCAACTTGAACTTCAGGTCAGATGAAGAGCTGGCATCAAAATCTACAGATTCTGATCACCTACAGAATACAAGGGCAAGACATCATTGGCTAGCCAAAGAAAAAGGAATCTACCTGTGCAATTTTGGTCAAGACTCACTTTATATGACTGAATAACATAATTTCCCTGCCTTCAACTCTGAGGACTAAATCACTCAGTATTTGTGAAATTTTAGACATTCTAGGGATAAAAACTCAACAGATGGATCCATTCTTTTCCCGACAGCCCTATTCATGGTTCTGTTTTTTAATAAAGAACATCTGAACAGAATATTAAACATGTTGAAAGGCTCTTCATGTGTCTTGTATCTCAAACTCTATGTTCTCAAAGCACCTCTTCTCAGCTGTACAGAGGCCACATGAAGCCCTAGAAGTAAAATCTGATGTGAATAATCCTTGAAATAATTCAGTTCTTGAACAGACAGAAACATGTCTTACTTTACAAAGTTGAAGTTTTTTGGTTTGTTTGGGGTTCTTTGGGGATTTTGGTGGTTTGGGATTTTTGTAGTGTTTTGGGTTTGGTTTTTGTTTTGTTTCGTTTTTTTTCCTTTCTTTTTTTTAAACACATCTACCTTACTAGTAATATTTTGTCAACTGTTGGGTTGTTTTTGTACGAGAAATGCAATTTCCATCATAAAAAAGATAATCCATTATAGACTTCCATATTTTTCATCTCATATGTCCATATGTTCCATAAAGTTCTGCATGTTTGTCGTTGTGATTTGGCAGAGAAACAAGTAGATATATACAGTTTCTGCAGTATAAAAATTCTGAATTTCTCTTGTTTCTATTTCAAGTCTCAACTTTCAACTTTTGGCAAACACTATCTGTGAAAAAAAAATCAATTAATCCCAAATATAAACAATTCTTTTTTTCTTTGTTTCATAAAGGTTTTAGCATCTCTTCAATCAATACCTCTTTCCCCATTGGGCAAGCAGCAAAGTACTTAGCAGAGCTGTGAAAGAGAACATGGTGCCCAGCACTTCATAGACAGATGGCATTGGTCCTAGAGGTCTGGAGGTAGCCTTAGAAGTGTTTGCTTTCTGCTTGCTTACTGAAAACCTGCAAGTAATTTTGAACACTTCGTAGAACCATAGAATGGTTTGGGTTAGAAGGGCCCTTAAAAATCACCTAGTTCCACCCCCCCTGCCATAGGCAGAGACACGTTCCACCAGACCTGATTGCTCAAAGCCCCATCCAACCTGGCCTTGAACACTTCCAGGGATGAGGCACCCACAGCTTCTCTGGGCAACCTGTTCCGGTGCCTCACCACCCTCACCGCGAATGATTTATTCCTAATATTTAACCTAAATCTTCCCTCTTTCAGCTTAAAACCATTACCCCTTGTCCTATCACTGCACTCCCTGATAAAGAGTCCCTCCCTGTCTTTCCTCTAGGTCCCCTTTAGGTACGGGAAGGCTGCTCTAAGGTCTCCGTGGATCCTCCTCTTCCCTAGGCTGAACAACCTGAACTGTCTCAGCCTGTCCTCATAGGAGAGGTGCTCCAGCCCCTGATCATCTTTGTGGTCTCCTCTGGACTCACTCAAGCAGGTCCATGTCTTTCTTACGCTGGGGGCCCCAGAGCTGAAGGTAGTACTGCAGCGGAGGGTCTGACCAGAGTCGGGTAGAAGGGCAGAATCAACTCCCTTGACCTGCTGGCCACACTTCTTTTGATGTGGCCCAGAATGTGTTTGGTTTTACAGGCTTTTATGGGCCAGCACACCTTCCTGGCTCATATTCTGTTTCTCATCCACCAATGCCCCCAAGTCCTTCTCCTCAGGGCTGTTCTCAATCCACTCATTACCCAGCCTGTATCCATGTTTGGGATTGCCCTGACCCGTGTACAGGATCTTGCACTTGGCCTTGTTGAACTTCATGAGGTTCACACAGGCCCTGCTCTCTAGCCTGTCAAGGTCCCCCTGTATGACAATTCATCCATAAGTCCCTGCAGTCTGCAATGAGGTGGTATTCCCTTTCATATTATCTGCCAAGAAAATAAAAGTTTGGGTTCTCTTTTACTATGGATTCCTTAAATCCTTCAGTATTGTCTTTGGATTTTAAGCCTAATCAACAAATTCTTCTCTTCTTTTACTGCAAGTCCTCACTCTTTAATCCCCTCGAGTTATCCCCAATTCTTCTGGATCTAAGGGGACAAAAACATAAATTTACAAATATCAATTTCATCTGTCTTTATACATAGTCAGACAAGCAAACACAGATGCAGAACAACTTTTTTTTTCTCATAATCAAGCCAAAGCTGACCTCAAATTTTTATACCATGAAATTTGGTATCTCCTCCACTTTAGCTCTCTGTACTTTAAGCTACTGTTAATTTAAAGCCCATCACAGTGTGGGCCTTGCAATAGGTCTGTTGCTATGTTGCTGTCTCACTTATGTGGGGGCTTCTCACACAGACCTTTCTAAAGCCCTGCTCTGGCTGCATGTTAGAGAAGCACATTCCTCAGCACAAATTACTGCTTTGGAAAAGGTTTCAAATCTGAACTTAAAGAATACACTGATTTTTGTGTATGACACTGGCAAATACCATCTCCCAGGTTTTGCTTGGGCTTTTTAACTACTCCATTTATTTCAGTAAACTTGAATTTGGGGCAAGATGATTACAATTCTACCTGGACTTAAAAGGTATACTTTTGTTACATGAACCATGTTCTTGCTTCCATTGTAAAGCTGTGCTTATAACAGGATTTTTTCTTGAGTCCTGCTACGAATCTCCTTCCTTCAGTAATTTCCATCATATCCTACACAGCATATAGATCAGATGTAGTCACTGCAGCTTGTACAGTTCTTTTCAGCAGAGAGAGTGTGCATACACAGTGAACAGATCTCCAGCTACCACATTACCTATGATGCGTATGTCCAAAAATAGCACTGCAAGAAATAAAAAACCTAAGACAAACAAGAAGTGGGCTAAAAAAACCCAAAAGGCATATTGGAAAAAAAAAAAAAAATCAGATTTCTTAAGAGTTGATAGATACTTTAACACTGATATTCTTAATAACTGAGGACATGTTAATCTTAATTTATACAACAGGACACCCAAGCAAATCCCCTGGAGAAGTTACCAAAACACCTGCAGAAACATAGTAGCCTTTAAAGAGCAATGCAAGGCTATAAATATGCAGGGTGTGACCTCATTCATATTGTTCTTTCATAGGACTCAGATCTTTAGTTCAAAAAAAAAAAAAAAAGGAAGAAAGTAACAAAAGGAGGAAGGACTGTCTTTTGGTTAAGAACTGGGAAACAGGAAACCTGGATTCTATTTTTGGCTTTGCCACAGAAGTCCCTTATGGCAAATTTTTCCAGCTTTAGGGTATCAAATCAAGGAAGTGATTTTGAGAGTTGAAATGCTACAAAGGACTTAACCACAAGTACCTAGATTTGAAAGGCTTGTCTACCTTCTCTGCCTCACCTCCTTTATCTGAAGCAATGATAAAAATTCTCCTCTATATCCCAATGATGATGTAAACTTCCACCAGAAAACAACTAATAATAGTATTAAAACCAGGAAAAATAAACTAAATATAGACACCTATTAGGTTTATCTTCCTGGTTGTCATATTCTAAGTATTGACCTTTTATAAACAAATAAACAAACAAAAACCCCAACTTTAAATAATCAGCATTGCCTTTTGATTGCATGCGAGTTGAAGTTATAACTTCCAGTATCATCTTGCATTTTTGAAGCTGTAAGGATGTTTAGACAATGCATTAAACAGTCCAGCAGTATTGCCTTTCCAAAAATCAAGACGACAAATTCTCTCCGCCCATGCCCCAGCTTCATTTTCAAGAGTATCTCCAAGATACATAACCTAAACGTCAATATCTTTCAGCAAGATTAAGATTTTTTTTGGTTTGTCTTTCTGGTTTTGTTTGATTTTGATCGGGGCTTTTTTTTTGGTGGTGGCATTGGTGGTGGATTTTTACCCAATTTCCACAGAAGACCTTCCTTTAGTCCTTTTTTAAAAAATATGTCTAATCATACTGTATTTCTCACAGTTGCAACACTGAACTGAATGTATAATCTGAGAAGCAAAAACAGTGTGTTATTTCACTTTTTGTTATGAATACTCTTTCTTTAGGTTAGTTGCTTCAGATTAAGCACTCCAAATGTTAATTTTAGTTTACCATCAAACATGGAAAGTACAAGAAACCATGACTACAATGAAAAAAACTGTGTAAATTACAATTTTAATTTAAAGAAAACAAAAGATGAACGAATTTTGATTACATGGGGGGGCGGGGCAGGAACAGAAGAGAAAAGCAATTTCTTTTATATTGGCTTTCCCATCTGGAAAAACTCAACGGAAATATGGAAAAACAATACCAATAGAAAGATGTAAGGAAAGGGTCACAACATTTTTCAAAAGCTGCACTAAAATAACTACTGCAGTATGGGGATATATGTACGTCTAAGGAATATATACACACTTCACATGTTATAGTGAACTGGCCATCACTGATGGCAACAGATTATTTTTTATGGTCCTGTAAAGTACTTTACATAGGACTGCTGACAGTTTTTTGAGAGTAACTAGATCAATTCTTTATAAAAGTGATCTATTTCCAACTGTTTTCTCTAAGACACAGAACTATGACTAATTGTAAGTTCCTAACTCATTGAAACAGAAAATAAAGTTTCTGTAACAATAATTTGTTTTTTTCTTAGAGTACTGTATAGTTTTAAATACTGTATCCATAGCAGCCCAGACGTCAATTAGAGAAAGTAGGTCTGACATCATGTTAGAAAACCACTAGCATAGTGACTCAATACTCTAGAGACTTTCCAATACAAGTTGTGATTTCCCACAAAATCTGAGGACAGAGAAGAGTGTAAACAACAATTCATACAGCACAGAGACTTGGGTTTAAGGCCCCAGTTCTAACTTCCTTATGCAGCCAAGATAACTGTTGACTTTAATGGCTGCCGTGGAAACTCTTAGAATCAGTTTGTATGCATATGGTACACTTTTACTACAGAGACAGACATTCTTGCTTGGGGACATGTCTGCTTTTACTTCTGAATGATTCCAACCTGAACATGAAGCAAGACATGGTTGCGGTGCTACACAGGACTAACCTCAGCTGGATTTGTGTTACTTTGTCCCTGTGACAAGACACAACAGCACATGCCTTTAAGTTAATTCAAGTCCTTCTCACCAAAAGCAGGAGTAGGTACTGGAATCCTGAGACAGGCATACATCCTCGGCTTGGTTACAGGAACAATAAAGAATAAATAATACTTGAGTCTTGTTAGTTATTTTGAAACCTGACTTAATCCTTTTAAATTCCCTGTAGGATCCATATCTCCTTTTTATAACCCAGAGAAACAACCTGATCTCACATAAATTCCATTTCTTTGGAAAAGCTACTATGTCGAATGTTTAAAAAAATTAATCAAGAAAAACATTTTGTACAATTCCTGGACTTTATTGATCTACTCCATACTGTGTTCTTTCTGCAAAATTCTTAGGGTAAAAACACATTTCTTCATCTTCAGTTCCAGCCTTCGCTGTGCCTTCACCTGTTTGATCACTGACAACTTCAGTCTGTGCATCTTGTTACATGGGTTTTCTCCGAAATAACCCCCATCAAAAGGAAAAAGCCTCCTCTTTCAAAATGAACATGGAAACTGAGACCTTCATATTTTCTTGGGGTGAGGGAGAGTATTTATTTATTTTTAAATTTCACTATATAGAATTGCCCTGCTGAGCCAAGCTGTCTGCCAGAACATGGTGCTTGCTACATGGGACTCCTCCAGATCACTTCTTGTGCTAAGATACACCATAGCACCGGGTCAATGTGAGGTGGCATGGTTTTGTTCACATACCATGGCAGAGTTCTGTTTCCCTGAACACAGCAGAACTGATCAACAGGCAGTTTCCTTTTTGAGAATTCAGTGCTTTTCAGTTCTGTGCTGTTGTTACCTTTGAGCGTTGCATGCATTATTCCTCCTCCACATCTCCAGTTGCTAGCAGAGAGAGTTTGCAGCTAATTTCTCCATTTATGTATTGGCAAACTTGCCACCATCAACCTGGATCAGCCCTTGCGACCCACAGGACCTACTGCCTTTGGTTCTGTTTGCAGCTATCTCTCTACTAAAATAAGAGGCTTCACTGCCTCATTTTGTGACCTAAGATCTTGGCACAGCAGTTGGCTTTAACAACTTCTTTGACTTTTGATCCAGGATTCAGCTTCTGGAACCCATTTGTTATCCCAAGCAATTAACCTGGATGTCTGGTACTTTATCTGACCATTGGGCTAGCCTGAACATTTCCGTAGCAAAGTTGTTATTCTGTCTTCACTACTGTGTGAATCTGAAGTGATATTCCGTGGCTCCATCCCATGGAAAAAAATTAAACTAAGTAAGACAGGACACCTCATTGCTGTTTATACTAGTCCACTCCATGCTCGGCTATTTAGGGCTTTCTAGGACTCACTTATTTCCAAAGCAAGTTTTGGCTAGAATCTAATGAACAATACCAGTTACCTTGGCACCTGGGATCCCCAAACTATGTTCCGCAATACAGTATTTCTTCCAGAAGACAATATACTCATATGGTCTTACTGTGAGCTTAATAGCATTATCAAAGTATCTGCTGGAAGAATCAGGTAGGGAAAAAAAAACTAGAGAAATATCAAATTCCTGACAAAGAAAAGCATCACATTCTGAAATTGCATGTCAGCAGCCAGTTAATTACAATAAAGAATTACAATCTGACCTGAAGAAAGAAGACTAGGGGAAAGACTGAAATTTCAATTTATTCCTGCATTTAGCAGCCCCCATCCCCCCCCAAAAAAAAAAAAAAAAAATCAGTTGTGCTACATATCAAGACTGTAGTTTGATGATAATGCAGAAGGTTGTATTTATTTTTTTTTTTCTTTTCATGAAACCTCCATCATGCTAGAAGTGAAACTATACTACACAGATACAACTACTAGATGCCAACCAACAGCCAGATTTTAAAAACCTGTTGATTAGTTGAGTCACCAACATCTCCAGTCCCACTAGGGCACCACAGACTGGAGAGATTATACTATAACCTTTATATCATTACCATAGCTACACTTGAAGAAAGCCAACCAGGTTAAAGCAATTTATATTTATAGTTTTCAGCAGTCTTCACAGAGTACCATGAGTTCCAGCTATTTCCATCATGACAAAGAACCTATCCAGTAAATACAAGTCACATCTCTACTGCAAACATGTTCATCCATTTAAAATGACTGCATATTCACTGTCGTGATTTACCAGACTTCAGGTATACAAATTTGCAAATGCCTTGAGAAATGCATCCCAGATTTCCACTTTCATTCTCAACATTCTGTATGAACATTACCTAAAACTGAGTTTAAAAATGAGTTTTTAAAAGTATCTTTAGTTCCTCAAAGGAAAGTGCAGCTGCAGCCTTAGAGGTGTTTAATCACTCAAGTCTGGATGACAGAGTGCGCCACTTACCGCTGAACTGGTAATGGAAGGGAATCTAAGTGGTCCTCACCCTTAAAAGCCATATTTATTCTATTCTTATGTGCACTTCTCCATAGGCTGGAATCTAGAAAGAAAACAAACAGCTGTTTAGCAAACCTAGAGAAACTCGGGCCCTCGCTTCAGTCCAGAGTGGCATGGCATTCTCCTGCTGATCTGTGGAGGTAACTCATTAAAAAAACAATTCAAAAGGCTTCTTTTCCTCAGGGTAGCACACAACTCCAACAGATAACCAAGGCCATTAAGTACATTTCATGGCATAAGCAACATAGGTTTTGCACATCCCTGAACTTCCTGGACTACTGCACAGGTCAGAGCCATCGGGGCTGAACATTTCTTAGTTAATATCCAGTTATTAGTTAACCTCATTTATTTTCAATTAACTTGAACTCTAGAGGAAATAGATTTAGTATGGCTGTAAGTCTTCAGGTTATTGTGAGAAAGATTGCAAGGAGAAAGCAAGTGTATGCTCGTGATTTCAGGATAATTTAGTACTACATTTACAGAAAGGCTCTTGATGTCTAAGTTACTGAAGTATTGGATCCTTCCATGTTAAATGATTTCATTTTTCTATCAGTTTGAAATGCTGTACACATCTTTATCCTCAGTGTTTTTTTCCTTTGTAACTGGTGACCAAGAGACACATCAGAACACTATTGTACTAGAAATATGCAAGAGAAAAGGAGAAAGAGAGTCTCCTCATTTTCACAAAAAGGAGGGGTGCTATCTCTCTCCCTCTTCCTTTAAATAGCCCCATCTTACTTAGGGCATTACCTACTATAGATCAATGCATTTTCTCAACAAAAGTCAGAGAGGATTTCTTCTACCAAGAAAAGGTGAAGTCATTCCCATTCGCCCTCATAGCTAGAGGAAAATCAATGCAAAATATTTGAAAGAAAAGATTAATCCATGACTCAAGAAAAAGGAGGAGATTAATGAATTTGGAGGAGGAGACAGGAACAGTGAGGAAATGATGCTTTCTTAGATGTGAAGAAAAACCTGGGATCAATGGATCTCACTCTTGGAGAAAATTACACAGGAAATTAATGCTGTTTGTGTCACCAATGGAGACAGAATGTTTTTGATGTAGCCACTTGTGAAATTCTGCCATTTGGTTACTGGCTACATTCTGCAAGCTGAGTCAGCCAGCATTTAAGATATTTGCCACTCCAAATTGCTCTTAATTGACACAGAGTGGTCCTCAGCATCTTTCCTAGCAAACTGATCTCATTGCTAATGCATGTCCTTGATTTTTTTCCCCAAGATCCCACAAACATTGTCCTGAGTACATAAAAGTATTACAACCAGAGTAATGCATTCACATGCTCTGTCCACTATTAGCACGAGACTGCTTTGGTAATGGTGTTGTCCTGAGTTCCTCCCCACCCCCTAAATTTTCCCGGAAATAACAAACTTAATCTTCTTAGTCCATGAATCTAATGAAGGAGTATATTGAAACATGGGAGAAGAATTTATTTAGAAAAAAAAATTAATAAAAAAAATAAGCAGTTTAAGTGTTACTGAATTCTCTGGTTTAAAAAGATTGCAGATATTTGAGAGACTGTCCTGAAGATTCATATGTCCAAGTATGAAAATATTAGTATGTACCCTTCTGCTCCCATGACACACCAAGATTTGAAAAATAAGCTTACTGTTACTGGGCTTTTTTAAAGCATTTAGCATATGATGCACAGACTTCACTAACAATTGGAATAAATCAGCTATCTTAATTTCTTTTTACTAGTAGAATTTTTTTGTCTCTGTCAAAGACATTTAAGATTATCAAATACCAATATTCATATAATCAGATTTACTGGCAATAGCCAATTGTCATGATTATCACTATCTTCATTTGGAGAAGATACTCTTAATCAAAGATGAACACATCTGCATAAAATCTTAATCACCAAGATGAAGTTTCCTCTTCTAAATCCTATCATGTAAAGGACCAAGAAAAATAGTCTTTCAGCCTGCAGAAGCACAGACTTCATGGACACTAACTATTTCTTTCTGCTCAGCATCAGGCACAAGATTTACCTTCTTATGCTACCAACACGAAACCAACAGCTTCCCTCTGGCAAGCTAGAGCTACTTCACCATTAGTTCAGCCCACTAACAATTTCTACACATACAAATCAAAGCATCTGCTTGTACTCCATTACTTGTGATCAGAGACAGGACATAAATTAGATGATTGCATGTCATTGTTCCCGATAAATTAGAAACCTGACAAAAATGCAGCTTTTTATATGCTGTCTTCCCACAAAACACACATTTATATTATGGCTGAGAGCCTTTAAAAATATGATCAACTCCTACTTAGAGGTCACTTACGCTCCAGGGACAATAACAAAATGCCACACCGATATCTTAACCTAACAGTCGATCTCAAGACTACAATTAGATATTAGCTCAAATCTTTAAGCTCAAGTTAATGTTAGCAACATGAAGGAATGCTCTCTTCAAGCACCTGGCAGTCTGCCAGAAGACCAACTGTACCCCCAAAGACAACAAAGTACCACACTAACCCTGCCTAAACCCATGACTACAAGAGAGGTTGGAGACCTGGTGACTGATAATGGTACAGGCTTCTGGTCCTGCTCAGAACAGCTCCTCTATGTGCTGGGCAATTGTGGTGCTCAATGGCAGACATCGTTCAGTTTTCAGGGTTCTCATTCACCTTTCTGAATAAGGCCAAGACAACCGTACTTCCTGGTAAAGACCACGACACGACTGACAAACCCTTCTGTTTAGTTGATGCTGCTTTTTAATAAAGAGCACAACACAGTGTTGAGTTGTAGTTGGCATTCCTAAGAGGAAGGTCTCCTATTATAGCTGACCACGTGGATGACTCCCTAAGCATCACCTTAAATCAAAGCAAGAAGCTTTGAGAGTATCAAATGTTTCCTCTTCTATGAAAAACGTCCTACTCAGGGTCAAAGGCTTCTTTACTCTGGCAGATACAGGTCAACAGACAGGGAAGAACACAGATACACTGTTCCTAACGGAAACACATATGCTAGCAACCTGTCACAGAATTATAGAATCATTATGGTTGGAAGAGACCTCAAAGATCATCAGGTCCAACTGTATACCCAATGCCACCATGCCCGCTAAACCTGTCATGAAAACTTCTCCAAGGCTTTTTCTTTGAGGGACTGAAACATGGGTAGGGCAATGCGCACAGCCTCTGCTGCAACGGCAGTCTGAGCCTCTGTGCAGAGGCACCAAGCAGTTCAATAGCTTTCACACAATGGCTTACAAAACTAAAACAGGTGGCATGCACATGAGTACATGCACTCAAGGATTCACAAAGTGTAAGCATACACCCACATGTCTCTTAATCCTTCCCACTAGCTGCTTCCTCACAGGTGGTGGAGACAGCATGGCAGCAAGCAGAGCAAACAGTGCCTGAAGTCAGAGACCTTTCTCCTAATAAGCATTTAAAAAACATACCCCCGACCCAAAATTTCATAAAAACTACATATGCTTTGTACACGTTATGCACACATATATACACACACATACACACACTCAAATTTATTAAGTATATACATACTAACAGGCAACATCAGCAGAGTTGTGCAGGAGAGGCTAATGCTTTTTTCCACTGGCTTCAGTAGCCACTGGCCCCAGCTGGTCAGAGATGCTGTCTGGGCAAACTTGTACCAAAAAAAAGTAATGCTACTTGTAGTTCACAATATCGGTGGTTTCGGTACAAGCCGGACTGATACTTATGTTGAAATAATAAAATTGTCATTCTTGGACTATTGTAAAGCCAATTTTTTAATACCTTACATAGGATTTTACATAAATAAATGTCTGCACATAGACTTGTATCACAATTATAAGTAACAACATATAACTGGTTTAATTGTTCTGGTAGATCGCAGCGTGTGCATGTGGAGCTAGATGTATTCAAGGTAGCAGCCTCTCATTGTGTCCTTCATCTTTCTCTTTGTCATGCCAACACTGAATTAGATTTTAAGATGTTATTTCCTCATGTCTACTGGATAGATGTAGATAAGCAGACCACAAACCACATTTCATTCCCATCAAAGACAGTCAGCCAAAAGCTTCTTCAGAGAACTACTACACAAGAAAACAAAGCATCACACCTGAAACATCATCACATAAGCATTGCTCACAGAAAAAGCAGTGTCAGCAGAGGATGTGACCTTCATGGCCAAAAAACCCTCCAAAACCAAAAAACACACCACCAGGAAGGAACTTGCTCATATACAAGCACCATGCCCTGATGAGAACTAAAAACAGCTCAAAAAAAAAAAAGTCAAACTAGCCTACCTGTAAGTTAAAGATGGGGGGGTCTCATTCTAACTTACACCAGGCTTAGCAGCACCTGTGAGACCTGTGCAATGCCTTGTTAGCACAGCAAGGCAGCTGAGAGCTGACAAACCACTGGTTCCACAACAGCAGACCCCTCCTGCCTTGCAGGAACTCCCTGCTGGGAGCCTTCTCCTGCTCAAGTCTGTTTAGCATTGGAGAGCAGCTCCTACAGTGCGACATGGCTTTTTAGCATCCTACAAAAAGATGTTGTTTCTGCTAGGAAAACAAATCGTATCTTGCAAAATCTCCCAATTAAAACTTCTCAATCATTCCACATGCCAGCTTATATTTAACAAGCTAGAAATTAGGAGGATTTTAGTAGTCAGGATTCCTTTAGAAACACATCCATGTCCAAAAGTTTCACAGTAACAGCATGTATTCAAAGTGAAATGACTGTGACTCGTTTACTCCTATTGCTGATGGCCCTAAAGAAGTTCTCCATCACAAAATGATGTCCTGAATAATTAAGCCCTGAAACTCACACAATTAAATTCACATTTTTGAGCTCATTCACTGCACACATGTCCACCCTTGTAAAGGCTTAAATCAAAAGGCAAATCCATGAACTTCTGCCACCCCATTTATAACCCCTAACATCATAATTTTAATACTAAGAACATGTTAAGATCAGGTCAACCAAGATCGCCATTTCTCTTTCTGAAATACAGAAATCCACACATCTAGTCTTTGATTATTAATAATTATCAGAATTAGAAGGGCATGTTACCTATAAGTAATATGGTTAACCTGAGAATAAGAAGTCATTAGCTAAAAGTCATTTCGGACTAGATATCACTTGATTAATATGAACACTTCCTGTCTGTAGTAAAGTACAGTCTCTGTTCTGCCAAACAGCGCCTGTCCTTATTTTACAGTTCTGGGAGTCTGGGAATCATTAGTTATTATTCTGCTGGTACACAGAATAACTGTTAATGGAATGCCACAAATCAAATTAAGAGCAAAATTCTGACAGCATTTATGTGATAGGTCATAAAGTAAATACATACACTCTGTCCTTCAGCAACACACCCAGTCCATCACAAGTTTTTCACACTAACCATCTGAGGACTTAGGATCCTGTTGTCATTTTGCATTATAAGAGGCTTATATAGACATGAATTAATTACAATAGTAAAAGCTAACTCAGAATTAAGCTGGGTGTCACAAATCTAAGAAGCCATAAAACCAGGAGCAAGAAATAATGAAGAATACTTCAAATGATGCATTAAAATGGGTTATATTAGCATGGGATCACATACACAGATGTAGATGCCACAGTCCTAGAATGCAAAATTAAACTAGAAGAGGGAGAGGTGGGAACAGGCGCTACCTGCAGCATTCATTCACGGTAGCTGCTCTTGCAGAACCAATAATCAAAGAGGAAGCACTGCTGAGTAGTTTATGCCTTACACTTCAAGTACAATCTCAAGCATAAATCCATTTGAGTGAACACAGGGCTTTATTTTTAATGCATATTTCTTCTCTCCGCAGAAAATAGAGAGAAAAGATGAGAAGATCTCATTTTAAACAAGCCTCTATCTTTG
>NW_009595569.1:0-333 GCF_000690535.1 Cariama cristata
AGGATGCCAGCAGGAGTTTGAGGCAAGCCTGGGCAGCCCCCCGTGCCCCTTGCAGATGGCGAGTGGTACCAGCGGGCTCTTTTGGAGCCCTGCACCCTTCACCTGCGCGGCCATGAGCATCCCTCCCTCCCAAGCATCCCACACCACCGCTGCCTTTGCGGGAGGCTCTCCTCCCCGGCGAGATGCCACCGAGGCTGAAGATTGGGATGGGAGCCTGAGCAGAAGGTGACCTTATCTCGCAGGCCAGGTGGGCGCAGCCCGCGGCTCCTTCCCGAGGCCGGTGAGCCTCCCGGCACGCCCCGCTCCCGAGGCTGCAGTTCCCATGACATGGCG
>NW_009595569.1:688-2058 GCF_000690535.1 Cariama cristata
GGTGCTTTGTGGGGGTTTGGTTGCTGCGAGCCCTTGCCAGCGCCTGAGGACAGGGCTGTGTCTTGATAACGGCAATAATTCCTGCCTCGGAGGGGGTGGAGAAGATGTATGTTTGCTTGAGGGAGGTAAATTGCCATGTAAGCACGAAAGATTATTTTGACACCTGGTGGGTTTCTAATTCCTGCCTCGGAGGGGGTGGAGAAGATGTATGTTTGCTTGAGGGAGGTAAATTGCCATGTAAGCACGAAAGATTATTTTGACACCTGGTGGGTTTCTGGTGAGCGCTGCCGGCACACGGTCTCCGGCCAGCTGCGTCGTCTCCCTGGGTGAGGACGCGCGATGACAACAGTGACGTTAGCCTCTGCATCACCGTCCTTGGGACGATGGCCCTGCAGGGATGATGGATGTCGCGGCTGCTGCTTCCTGGGTGCTGCCTGGTGATCGGAGGCCGTTGTTTATCACCGCAGCCCTGATCCTTCCTCCCAACCTCCGCTCCCATCACCCAGCCGCTGCCTCACCATAAAACGCTCCCCTTAGGGGTGGTCCAGGGGACTTTCTCGCCAGCGGAAGAGGTGATGTAGCGATGATGCTCTCACGTACGGGCACGGACAGGAAGAGCGAGCCAGGGCTGGGCGAGAAGACGGGGGTGCGCAGCACAGCCCTGCCCCTTCCTAAGCCCCATCGCTGCCTCGGCCCTTCTCCCAGCGCGACCCAGGGGATGGCGACCCATCCCGTACCGCTCAGCTGTGCGGCCGGGGCAGCTGCGGCACCGCGTCCAAGGGGTCCAGCTACTCGCAAATGAAACGCCAGCACGAGCTCGCCCCTTCCGTCTAGGGAGGTGAAATCACTCTACAAACATTAATTAAGAAGGAGGCTCCACAACACCCCCGGACAGCAGATCATATGATTATCCCCATCTTACGATCCAGAAGCTCCGGCACGGAGAGAATAAGCAACCTCTCCAAGGTCACCCAGCGTGTCAGTGACTGAGATGGATTCAGAGCCCAGGAGGGGGCTTCAAAAAAAAAAATATCTCCTTATCTTTATTTTTATTGCGTTTAAAAATAAAACACAGTTATTAAATATCATAATACCCATAATAGATTTTAAACTTGAACTGCATCCAGAGATGCTAAATGATAAATATAGCTATTATCAGAATAAGCACTCAGTGAAATTGATAGCTAGCATTTGTTTAATGAGTGTGTGTACATACACATGCAGAGGCACGCATGTGCGGAGACGGGGAGAGATTTCGAATGCCAATTCAGAAAGGGAAGTTGTTACAAAATAGTGAATTGTCAGCTTGCGGGGCTGAACGTCCCGGGAAATCAGGGAGACAGAAAGTCACTTTTAAGGAGCGCTCGGCC
>NW_009595569.1:2089-7127 GCF_000690535.1 Cariama cristata
CCCCGCGGCGACGCGTGCCGCCAGCCGGGCGGCTGCAGGAAGGGTGCCGGGACGGAGAGGTTTTCCGCGGCAGAGGTAGCCTTGTTGCACGCAGAATGCAAGAGCTGTGGTGCACAGGGTCAAGCCACCACTTCATGGGCATCAGCCCAGGGGTGCTGGTGGGTGTCAGGCGAGGAAGGGGCTCCCTCCCTGGTTACTGAGGGATGGAGGCAGAGCACCTGGGCGAGGAGCAGGCAGCTGGCACGCGTTAGAGGGGAGCCTTTAAGGCAGTGCCGCCCAGGGCAGCCTGCTTTCAGCCAGAGACACGTGAGCTGAGAGGAGCAAAGGCAGCTGCTTGCAGGGCTCACCTGGGTCCTGAAGGCAGAGAGCATGGGGTGGGGGGCACCCTCCCCTCCTGCCCCCCCTGCTCCTCTCAGCCCTTGCCAGCGGAGATGAGTCTGGGGTGCTCTCGAGGCCTGTTTGGAAACCAGGAGGCTGCTGTAAGGTATGTGCAGGGTTTTCTCTCTTTTTAGCCCGGTGGTGTATGCAAGGGTGGCTGCACCTTATTCTTCTGGCATGACTTCTGTTGGTGATGGAAATGATTGAGCCCCCTGCAAAGGAGAACACGTAGCCACTAGTCCCGGTCCCTGAGCATCCCCACGTCCTGCCGGAGGCAAGCTGTTGGGGGGCCTGGGGCCATGTCCAGGGCAGGGCTTTAGCCAGCGAGGTTTGTAGCAATGGGCTAAAGGGTTCCCTGTTCCCTGGCCCAGACGGAGAGAAGCTGCAGCTCTGCTACACGGCCGAAGGACTTGAAAGCGGTGTAGGTGAAAGTGGTAATTAAGGGCTAATGATCTGGGGGGGATGGAAGGAGAGGCCAAGCCTGGTTTCTCCCTCTGAGGGCTGGCCGAAGAGAGCGGCTGGGGTTGGTGATGCTCCAGGGCTTGAGTCCGTCCCTCTGCCAGGTTTTCTTCCAGGCCTGCTCAGTAATGCAGCCTCCCAGAGATGCCCCGGGATGGGGCTGGGGACCTCTTTTGGGTGCAGGCAGAAAGAGAAAGGTTACTTGTTTCAGTTCAGCTTGTTTCCTCTCGGCTCTGTTGGTTTGGCTGAGCTGAGCACATCCCCGGGCTCTGAAGGCACTTCGCAAGCGTTTCTGCTTGGGGGTGCCCCCTTCTCCCATCTGTAGCAATCGCTCCGATGTGGTACTTCAACCCGTTGTTGCCTCTCTCTGTACGCTCTTGATCTCGTCTTTTCCCAAAAGCGCTTTGCCTTTATCTTCCTAGACTCTAAGTATCTATTTGCATCCCCTCCAGAATGTCCCCTCTCGGTTGTTGAGCACTTACCACGCCGAAGTTAATGTCTCACGTAGCTTTAATAGCTGCAGGGAAAGTGAGGCGGGAGGTCTGCAGCAGCAGTTGTCTCTGGGCTGCCTGGGTGTGAGTTTTGGCTGGACGCCCCTGGGTGCTGCAGGGTGCTGGGAGCTCTGCACCCTCTGCAAAACAAGCCCCTCTCTTCCCCAGAGCTGAGATGATTTGTGCTCTTCTCTTGTAGATAGTGGGTAGGGATGGGGAACTTTTTCTCAAAATGGGTATCACCTGCAAGAAGTGTTGGCGGGAGAGTTGCAACGGCAGTCAAAAATGCCGTGGTGGAAGGAGAGCGGGATTCGATTCCTGCCTGTTGCTGCAGGACCTCTGTTTGGGGTCTGAAGCCAAACGAGAGCAGAGCCTTCAGTCTATTTTTAAGGGTGCTCAGCACCCTTAGAGCCCATGAGTTTGGGGGACCTTAGGCGTTGGATGAAGTCTTAGAACCGACATCTTCCGAGAAGCGCATCGTTGGTGGTTTGAGTTGGACGTGGATGGGCAGGGAGAGCCGGCGAAAGCAGCTGGGTGTGAACGGCACTGCTTCCCGCAGGCATGATGAGGCTTCAGTAAAACATGTCAGGATCTTCTTCTGAAGGGGATGCGGTTGTGTACAGCACCGTCACGGTCCTGCGAAATGGAAAGGGGAATTAAACGGAGGGTGATGTCAGTTGCTGGAGGGAGCAGCCTCTCTGGGAAGCTCGGGGCACCTTGGGAAAGAGCTGCTATGGGGAGAAGGTTGAACGCTTCGGGGGCTTCAGAGGAAGAATGTGGGGCTGGAAGGGATAACCCGGGAGCTTTGCTGTCCTAAGGCCCGCTGGGCTTTAAAGTGGGCTTCCACCTTGCTCCCTGTGGGGAGGTGAGGCTGGTGGCAGGGGGAGCGGCTCGGTGCCTGGCCCCCGCACCCACCGAAGCTCTGCTGGTGCGGCGGCTTGGCCGTCAGGCTCTGCGGCCGGCCCAGGGTAGACAGCCCACCCCCTGTCCACCCTCCGCCCCGGCTTTATTTGTTTATGTTTGAGCAGAAGTGTAATATAAATAAAGCACCACCATAAAAATGTCAGGAAAAGTTCAAACCTATTCATTATCCATTTCGCTTGGATTAAAATTTCCATCAAGGCTGCTTGGTTTTGACTTGAGTTGCTTTCCTTTTAATGAGCTTGATATAGAAGGTAAAAGATGCTAATTCATCCTTACATCTCTATCATCTCCCAGCTTTTGCTATATAAAGCATCAAGGTCGCATTCTGGGGAAATGTCTTTTTACCAAAGGTGCCATAATAATAATGAAGAAGCAATTTGTTTCAGCAAACTGCCTACAGTAATGAAGCTTAATTATAACCGTGTTATTAATACCGCTGCTTAAGGTAATTCACTTCTGAGCAGGGCGCAGAACAGTAAACTATAATTTAAACAAGAATCGAGACCTAATTTAAATCATCAGATCTGCTGTGGAAAAAGGCAAACAGAACGGCTGCGCTCGCCCGCGGTTGGGAGCTTTCCCTCGGCTCGGCTTCCCGCGAGGCCCCGGAGCTGGCAGCCCTCCTGCAGAACCTCTCGCTGCCCCCGTCGCCGTCCTGCTCCCTTCCCAGGGCTGCGGAGGCGCAGACGGGGAGCCCTTCCCTCTGCCGGGGGGGCATGCTGATGCGTGGGCACCTCGCAGCTCTCAGTGACCTCCGGTGCGCCTGTAAAGTACGAAAAAATCCGTATGCCCTAAAAGAAAGGTGATCTGTGTGCTTGCGCGTATGTGCCCAGGAAAAGCGTTCGGAGAAGTCCCGTGCGCTCCCTGGAACCTCTCCCCTACCAGGCAGGGCCGTCAGCCTCAAACGCCCAGCGTTTCGGGAAGCGCGTGAAACGCCACTGTTAGAATGATTCTTTTTTTTAATTTTGATTTTGTTTTCTTCCATGCCATGATGTTAGGGCATGTGCCTGGAGGCTTGGGATGGCTGCAAATTCCCAGTGCTTCCCATCGTGCTGCTTCCCCCTCGACTCCTGCCTGTCCCCAGCTGTGCTCCTCGGCTCTGGATCTCTCTTTCCCAGGCTGGGCATCTCCATCCAGGTCCTTTCCTCCTCCTGTGTCACCCCACTCCCTCCCCGCCAGAGGCACGCAGGCTGTTGCGTGAACTTCTTTGCTCTCAGATGCTCTTTCCTTTTTTTTCCAGGCCCCCGCTTCCCCTTTCCTCCGTAACGAGCTGCCCTCCCTTCGCACAGCTGTAAGCCTTGACATCCTCCTTCCCCGAATCCCTCATTATTTCTGTTTCTTCCCTGTGCTCTCTCACCTCAAAGCCTCCTTTCCACTCCCACTCCCTCCAGCAGCATCTCTGCCTCTCTGCTTCAGCTCTCGTATGGTTACACCGGCTCCGTGAAGCCGAATGACATGAGATGATATTTCTGCTTTGGCAGTGATAACCTTTCCTCGCGAACCCCGTTTTGGTAGGAAATGGAGTGAGGAACCGCAGCATCCTCTCTCGCCCTTCCCATTCCTCTTCAGGGCTCGCTGTCAAAGCTGTATTTCCAATCCCTAGCATGCAAAATTCGTTCACCCGCAGAGGGTTCGGGCAGCTCAGTTTGCTCGGCGATTATACCCCGGCTCGCCCTTGTCGCTGCCAAGTGTGGCTCCGCTCAACACGGTGACAGGGAAGAGGAGGAGGTGTGGAGGAGAAGTAAATAGGTGGAGTGTTTCTTCTCGGGAAGGGGAAAAAAAAGCCTCCATCACTGTTCCACTTGACTGCAGCCTCCCGCAGGCTGTTTCATCTCATGTTATCTAAGCTCCAAGGGGGTGTCCAATTTGAGGAACAATAACTATAAAGTCATTTACAGTCCCCCGCTGAGACACAGCACATGATAGCCTGTGTAAAGCAGCAAACAGCCTTGATGGCCCCTTCTGCCAAGCCGGGCTCGGGCAGCGGCGTGGTGCTGGTGGGGTAAGCCAGCTCTGCGGCGGCGAGGGGGACGGAGCCTCCGGCGAGGGGCCCTGCCGGGGAGCCGGCAGCTCATTTTGCTCCGAGAGCAGCACAAGGTCAAGGCTCGAACCTCCCGCACCCCTGCCGGGCTCGCGGGAAGGTCATCGGGGCGACCGCACCGGCTCTCACGGAGCTGATGCGCAGTTACCGCCTGTGAGCTGCAGACCTTCTCTGCACCGGCTTTTTCCTTCCCATTTCCCGCTGCCGTCGGTGCAGCTCCGTGGAGGTCACAGCAGCTGCGTTGAGCCCGTTCGAGCTGATCCTGCCTGAGGAGCCGGATCAAGAGCAGGAAATTGGAAAAAACACGATAGCGTAGTGTCCTGCCTTCAGAAACGGGCTGGAGGTCTTCCCGCTCCATGCTTGGGGGTGGTATTGGGGGGACCCCAGGATGGGGTCGGTGGGTGCCTCGGGGGCTGTGGCCCTCTGGGCGCAGGGATGTGGCTCCGCTCCAGCTGCTGAACCGACCCTACTCTCTGGGTGCGAATAGCCTCCCGAGAAAAGCTCTTCCTCACCTCCTCTGCAGCACCAACTGACTCATCTGGATGTTTTCAGTCTTTTTCTCCTTGTGTGTGCGGGTTTTTTTTTTTTAAATAACTGTTCGGGACCAGGCCAAAGCTAAACTAATGGAGGCTTCTAAGGAGAGGTCGTGCGACAAGGGCTGCCATCGCAGCCCTTGGAAATGTCAGCGGGAGGCCGAGCAAAGCCCAGCACGACCGTATCTCACCTGGGAATGAACCCTCCGTGC
>NW_009595569.1:7216-8032 GCF_000690535.1 Cariama cristata
ATGCGTGGCCACCTGAAGAGGAGGTCTGCCTTGCGCCTGAGCTCAGCCCTGCTCCTCGGTTGTTTCCTCAACCCCGTGTGCAGGCAGGGCTCGACATCGGGGGCAGTCACCGGGAGACTTTCCCGATGTTAAACACGGAGCAGACACCTTCCAGCCCAAAAGCTGGACTCCCACCCGTGTCCCCAGGGTATTTCCTCTGGGTCAGAGCACACCTAACAAGTCGTCTTCTCTCCTGAGATTTTCAGTGGGTTTCCAGAAGAAAACTTTGCGTAACCTCGGCTAGATCTTGTCGGCTCTGCTTTGCCTCTCCAGACTTGTTGCCCTTGCTTCCCCGTTTTCAGAGGGGGCTATGTTAGAGACCCACCATCACACATTTCTGTTGTGTGGAGCTCAGCCGTGGCCGTGATGCTCTGCGGCTGCTGGGCTGCGGTCGGTCCCGCGGGCGCTGGTGACTTCTGCCGGTCTTGCTCATCCTGGCTGCCTGCTCCGACGGCAGACTTCATAGCGGTGCTCCTGAACTACAGGCTTAATCCCTGATAAGAGACTTGATCTCAGCAGGAGAGAGTCAACTGGCAAGCACCGTGAGTGATATAAAGCAGCCCAGCGGGACTGAATGCATTACCTAGAGATTATTTTAAGAAAAGCAAGAGAGGGAGAACAACTGGGGAAAAGTGGAAGTAAAGCCCAGGTACCGAGTTTCCCCTGTGCGTTCGTGTCACCTTGTGAAATGCCTGGGACTTCCCCAGCCCTCCTCGCGCTAACTTTTAAGATGAAAAACGAGTCCATCGCCTGCCTGGGAGATAGTGGCGGCGGGGG
>NW_009595569.1:8063-9425 GCF_000690535.1 Cariama cristata
GCTGGGCTTTCCTCCGTCTTGCTCGCTGCGCAGCGGTGAGTCCCTTTGAGAAGGTGGCTGCCGAGCCCGAGCCGAAGCCCGTGGAGAGCGTGGCAAGGATCCCGCGCCCGGCGGTGTTTTCTGTGTCGTCCTTGTGCCTCTTGCTCGCTGAGCACTGGGGGGGTTATGCTGCAAACGTGAGATGAGGTGTTGGCTTTCCCTTGCGCTCCTTTACCGGGGTGCTGGAAGAGGGGTCCCCAGGCCAGGAGCGGGGCGGGTTACGGAGCCCTGCGCTCCCTGGCACTGCTCCCCCAGCCAAGCGGTTGCAGGACTGGGACATCGGTGAGCCCCTCCCTCCCTCCAGAAGGTGGACTGAGGTGAATATTGGGAGAACAAATAATAATGGATGCACCTGTTAAATGGGATTTAGAAAAAAAATCCTTTTGCAGAAATACTCTTGTTGGGGCTGCTTAAAGAATAAATGGAGTCAAAATGAGGAACTCCAATGACAATTTATATGGTTGTTCTACATGATTCAGTACTGGGGGAGAAGGATGAACCTATTACGGTAATTAACTTAGTGCACATCAAAGCAAATGTGCCAAAGAAGCTTTTCTGTGCAGCGGTTCTATTCAGCTGAGGAAGAAAATGAAAAAAAAAAAAAAAAGGGGGGGGGGGGAATAAAGGGCGACTCCCCCTGTTAAAAACTAGTGTCAAGGTGCGCTCCAGAGGGCTCTTACGCCTGTGGACTGGCTGCGAAGCCCTCTTTGGGTGCACCGGCACCTCCCCAGGGCCTCTTCCCGGCACCCCTTGCCTGGAGGGCTGCGAGAAGGCCCCGTGGCCGCGCGGAGGGTGATGGGCAGAGCATCCTCCTCTGTGCCAAGCAGGTCCAGCTAGCCTGGATCTGATTTAAAGTGGAGTTTGAGAAGGGGAGAAAAAGTAGTCAGCAGGGACTTTGGGAAGAGCAGAAGTTTTAATTGGGTTTTATCTATTAGTTAATCAGGAAGTATTTCGGTGACAATTAGGTCAAAGCCTCTGGCATATCTGTGAAGCAGCCATCCATCATTAGCCCTACCTGGGCCTGCAAAGTGGTATTTATGAGTTTCCAACCGGTGAAAAAGCCCTTCTAAGAAATTAAGGTGAAAAGCACACTCTTGACCATGGGGGGGGAAGGCTGTCAGCGGTGATTGATGGCCGGGAGCGGGGAAGAACAGCTGTTTATTGGGTCCAGCTAGGTTTGAAAACCTTTGTCTGTCAGCAGCAGCTGGTCCTGGAATGAGGCGATGCGAGGGTTTGTCCCGAAGGGCTGAATTAGCAACACCGGGGCTGCCTGGGTGCTTCAGGGCAGGGGCCCGACACGGCCGGGGCGCTCCAACGCCAAGC
>NW_009595569.1:9456-10906 GCF_000690535.1 Cariama cristata
GGACGTGATGCTCCACAGCCAAGCGGCTGCAGGAGCATCTCCTGGCCACGTGGCCCATGCCGCGGGCAGAAGTACCGGTGTGGATGCCGGATCCTCTGCCCCGCACGGCATCGCCCGCTGCCTTTGGAGGGGAGCGGAACGGAGGGATGGATGTCGGGATGGGGACAGACGTCGGGATGGGGCCAGGCGGCAGGCAGCGGGGTGGCAAGCTCCCACGTGCCGAGGAGCCGGGCTCTTGGCGGTGCAGAGCCCATCTATCTGCAGGCAGCTCTGACCTCATTGCCGCAGTGAGAAAATAGTATTTTCCCTGAGCTGCTGTGCACGCGTGCCAGTCTAAATGAGTATTTTTTTGCACAGCTCTGCCCAAACACGTTTAAGTCCTTGAAACTCAGTTAGGCATCCAACGCTGTTCTTGAAGTTGGGGGTGGATAGAAAAGGGAGCGGCATGGGGGATTGATTGCTCCTGTCCCTTTGGAGCTGGCGTTTGGGCAAAGCTTGGCACGGATGGGACAAAGGATCCCCGGTAGATCTGTGCAGGATAGAGCCATAGCCTTTGAAGAAAAGCTATTTAAGCATCCTTCAGTTACGTTTTCCTTCTGAGCTAGTGCTGGTCCATCCCGACTGAAATGATTTGTGAGAAGGGAGCTGAGCTAAGTGACACGTGTCTGAATCTGAGGAGGTATACTACTGCCTAAAAATTGTATTTTTCAATTTTCAAAACAATGTCAAAATAGTATACGTTCTGGAAAGGAAGTTAATTTATTGCAAAGAAGCAAAAGACTTGAAAAGCAGCTGCGAAGTGTTTCTTAAATTGCAGAGACAAAATATTTCAGTTGGTATTGTCTGGCTTGTAATTGGGGATGTTTGCTGACTCTCTTGTTCGCTTGCTTATTCACTGCCATTGTTTGGATCTCGAGTTTTTGGTTCGGTTCGAGTCGGACTTGATTGTTTTTAGTCTTTCCAGTTCTCGGCACATAAGAGAATTATTTCCTTCCCAGTTTGAGTTTTCAGGTGAATTCTCCATCTGTAGAATTCACTCAGATCAAAAAAGTCCAGGGCTGCTGACCTGCAGGGCACCTTTCAAGGCGTGTTTGCTCATTCGGGCTACGTCGGAGGCTGCGGATTGAACGGGGGGTCAGGATTTTCCCCGAGGAGGCAGGCAGAAAGCCTGTTAAGTTGGTTCTGTGGTTGGAGGCCCTCGGAAAGATGCGCAGACCAAAGCGGAGGAGGCTCTGCAGTAGTTTGCTCTCCTTCTGCGCTCAGGGGTTGCTATGGGGAGGGGGGGTCCTGCTGCGGTCAGGCCAGTGCCAAGCACCCCCTCCCCAGCAAAGCAGGGCTCCATCCCAGGCCTCGGCGCTGCAGCTTGCTCGCTTTGTGTGTTTAAAGTTAATTGCCGGGTGCGGCGATGATTGCCCAGCGGGAGTGATGGGCAGCGTCCCTTTCCCACAGG
>NW_009595569.1:10939-13174 GCF_000690535.1 Cariama cristata
GTGTGCCGGGGGGGTCTCCTGTCCTGTCCAGCGTCCGGAGCCTGGGGAGAGCGAAGGGCTGGAAAGGTGGGGGTGGGAAAACCGATTCGGTTGCATCTTGGGGCCAGTGGCAGGGGATGAGCAGCTCGGAGCAGGAACAGCAAAGCCAGGCCTGACCTAGGAGGATTTTCTTACTCTGAAGGATTTCTGAGCAAGAAAGCAATAACCGCGTAAACAAGCCTGTTTTGGATTTGTTTGGTTGGGGTTTTTTTTTTCCCCCTCTTGCATGATTCTGATTGAGGACATGTTAATTGGGCGTCTTATCAAGAGTTTGGTTTCATCCTTCCAGCTCTGTGGGAGTGATGGAGGGAAGGGGCAGGAGAGAGTGAGGAGCCGGCCGCCAGCGGGACGGAGCCGGGCGGGAAGGTCTCCTGGGGGGCAGAAAATGAGCGAGGGAAGGACATCTTGAGCTGGAGCTGAATGGCAGGGGAGGCGAGGGAATAATCATGCTGAAATTACGGGTGAGGTGAGGCCAGCTTTGCTTTCGGGCGCCTCGGAGCGGAGCCCGCAGACCTCAGATGCGCGTGTCGGCGGCTCGGTTACACAAGGTCCTCCTTGCTAAAACAAACCCACTCGGCCATTTCCCCGCAAGTCTGCGAGAGGCCAGGCAGCCGGGAGCCCTTCTCCTTTAATTAGCTGCAGCGGAGGCTGTTCAGCAGTAAATGTATTGAGCTGCCAGGCACGCTGGGTACATCCCTCCTCAAGGTTAAGTGGTAATTACTCCTAATTAGGAGCAAATAAATATTTTATATGCTTTGGACTACCACAAGTGACCAGCAGAAACCCAGAAATGCTGGCGAACATCTCCTCGCCAGCTGCGAGTCCTTGCCGCGGCCTCTTCACTGGGTCCCCTCAAGGGACACCACAGCAACTTTGGCTTTTGCTGCTGCCACCATCTCGTCCCGGCACGGGGGGATGGAAAACGGCACGAGGGTCCTGCACGGGCAGGGGGGTCAGCAGCACGGGGGGAGCAGGCAGCAGCATCGCGCTGAAGCCAGGGATGGTCTGGCCTGAAGGTCACTCCTTTGGTGGGACTGCTCCTGCGAGGAGGTGCTGGTACCTCTGATGTCCTGGTGCACTACAGGTGGAAGGATGCACGTAACTAGAGGAATGACCGGGAGGGATTTCGCACGCCTGTAAAGACGGTAGAGGCTCAAGTTCTGTGCTGGGGGTTCATGCAAGTCAATGGTGCTACATCAGAAAGGAGTCTAGCCCTAGCTGAGGCTGGCAGGCTCTGTCCGCCATGTGTTCCCACAGCTCCCTTTTTTGCTCCATGTGTCTCCAGTTCCCAAATCCTACCGCCCTTGCTCTGCCCCCGTTTTCAGCCCCCCTGAAGCAGAAGAAGTCGTCCATCCGTGGAAGCCCGGGTGCTTGAACTGCCCATCGTGTCCCACGGCACGGCCCCGCACAGGCAGCTTTCCCCTGGCCCTTTGCACCTTCTCTGCGTTGGCAGAACAAGGGCAGCAGTGGCTGCCCAGCCAGCAGGGAGGCCAGAAGGCCCTGTTCCCAACGCCCGTAAGTATTGTGCACGCACCTGGAATTCCCACTGCCGCAGGTCCGTGTCCCTGGGATTCCCGCTCCTCCACGGCCGGCCCTTGGCACGGCATCCTGGTAGGGAGGCAGAAACGCAGCCGCAGCTTTGCCTTTTATTACGTTTCTGTTCTGTAATAAACAGCAGTGGGTATTCATTATTATTTAAACACCCCGTGCTTCTGAAGCCTTATTTAGGCGGCGTTTTTCTACAGCATATGTTGGAATTTACAGTAAGTGCAGCCGCTCTACAGTCAACATTTGGTTTCTCTCACCCACAGACTGCAGTGCTAATTAGGGGAGGTTTTCCCTTCTTATCCTGGGGAGGTCAGGCACAGCAATTAGCATTTTGCAGAGATCCAAGAATAGCAATGGGAGAGCTCAGCCTGCGGGAACGCGGGGGCAGAGCTCCCGGCGCAGGGCAGAGGGGGTTCGGGAGCTGACCAGAGCCGTGGTCCCCAGCCGCCAGGGCTGGCCGGGCCCTCCGAAAGGATGACACGGGAGGAGGGTGAAGGGGAAGGAGTGGGAGTCTTCATCTCGGCTGGAGGGATGGCGGAAACCTTGTTCCTGGGCTGTTGTGCGTGCCGGGCAGCTGTGCCCGCTGCCGCCTTCGCCTTCCCAGCCCTCAGCAGCAGCCACGGACCCTGCCCGTGCTCCTACCCAGGG
>NW_009595569.1:13259-13469 GCF_000690535.1 Cariama cristata
CCTGCCGTAAGCTTCCCAAGCGTTAACAGGCCGGGTCAGGGAGCAGTGTAAATAAGGGCACCGATCCTGTCCTGGTGCGTTTGCGCAGCGCGTGATGCGGAGCTTTCCAGGCATGGGCTTTGAGACTGTAGAATCAAATTGAACTTCTTCCTCTGAGTCACCTCCTAGGTGGTGATGCCGGCTCGGGGGGATAGAGAGCACCGCAACCCC
>NW_009595569.1:13524-13931 GCF_000690535.1 Cariama cristata
CGAAACGTGCCCCTCGAGGCGCGGCCGGGCGAGCCCACTTTAGTGATTCTGCCCGCCGAGCAGAGCCAGCCCCGCTTCCGCGCTCGAGATATTATCTGCAAGCTGCTCTCTGTAACTTTATTTAGATCTTTCTGCATTAATTGCAAGGAGAAGGGCTCAAAAGTTCAGAATGGGAGAGAGGGATCTTTGATGTAGGAGGCTGTTGTCTCTGACTAAAGCTTTATGCTATTATGTAAAACATAAAGGGCATTAGTTAGAAAATGGTGCTGCTTAATTTAAGAACTCTGTCTTCTCGGGCTCTTCCCCCTCCTTTGTCTAACGAGTGAGGGGGAGGTAGAATCGCCTGAAGAATGAACCTTTTTACTCCTAGGCTTGTGGTGGAAGACTTGTCGTGGAAGGAAGAGGTG
>NW_009595570.1:0-2320 GCF_000690535.1 Cariama cristata
GGAGGTGGCGCGCTCGTCGCCCCACCCCTGCGGCCCGGTCCCCTATGCAGCGCCTGGTACTAGGACCGGGCCGGGCCGGGCCTCCACCGCCCCTGGACCTGGCTTGGCCCTGGCACGCCGGGGCGGGAGAGGCGGACAAGCCAGTCCGAAACAAACCGGCTCTTTTTTGCCTCAAACCGGCGCTTTTTGCCTCAAAACATCACTTTTTGTCTCAAACCGGCGCTTTTCTTTTGTTTCTCCAGGGCTCCCACACGCGGCTTTAGGGATGCAATGCCCCGGGGCTCCGTTCCCATCCCTTTTACACCAAAATCCGCCTTTTTTACACCCAAAGCTGCTCATTTTACTCCCAAATCCATCCCTTTTACTCCCAAATCCATCCCTTTTACTCCCAAATCCATCCCTTTTATACCCAAACTCTCCCCTTTTTACGCCCAAACCCACTGCCGGTGGATCACACCGGTTTGGGCCTTCACCGCCCGGCCCTGTTAGGAAATGCCGCCCAGGGAGCCGGGAGGATAAGGAATTTCCTGGCTCCATCGGTTTTTTAAGGCCTGAATTTAAAAAGCTCATTAAACCCAAGACTTGAAAGAACCCCACGTTTGGGCTGTGTGCCTCAAAACCTGTGTTTTTAAAAAACTCCTGGAGTGTTAACTTGTGGGGTTTTGCTGTTAAGTAGCAAACTCACCCCAAAATGGTCAGAGCCAGTGCGGGGTTTCCCCCTCTTTTTTCCCCTCTCACCCCTTTTTAATTCCCCTTTAAACCCCCTAAAAAAGGGGTGAGATTTTTATAGCCATGTTATAAATTGGTGGGAAAGTGGGCTTTTCCACCAAAGCTTTTCCCTGTGCCTAAGCCCCCCGCCCCTGTGTTTTAGGAGGTTTCACCCAAATTACATTTCCCTGTGCCTAAACGCCCCCCCTCTGTTTTTTAAGGGGTTTCACCCAAATTACATTTCCCTGTGCCTAAATCCCCACTGATTTTAGGGGGTTTAACCCAAATTGCTTTGGGAGGCGCTGGCTCCTTTGCTGCCATCTCTTGTTTTTCAGGGTTTGGGGGAGTGATGGGTGGCAGGGGGGGTCCCGATAACCCTCCCTTTCCCCCCCACCAGGACCCGTGGGCGCTGCGCTATGGGCAAGAGGAGCAAGCGGCCAGCCGACAGCTCGTCCTCGGGAGACGAGGAGGAGTATGTGGTGGAGAAGGTGCTGGACCGACGCGTGGTGAAGGGCCAGGCCGAGTACCTGCTCAAGTGGAAGGGCTTCTCTGAGTAAGTACCACCAGGGATGGGGTACGGGGATGACGATGATGATAATGACCGTCGTTTGGTGACAGGGAACACAATACTTGGGAGCCAGAGAAGAACCTGGATTGCCCGGAGTTGATCTCGGAGTTTATGAGAAAGTATAAGAAGATGAAGGAGGGTGACGGGAACAAACCACGGGAGAAGGCGGAGAGTGCCAAAAGGAAAGGAGGGCTGCCTGCCGGCGGGGAGGACGTCAAGGCCAAGAAGAAGAGGGAGGTGAGAGAGGGCCCTGCCATGGGAATGGGCACCCAGGGGTGGGGACAGGCACCCAGGGATGAGGACAGGCACCCAAGGGTGGGGACAGGCACCCAGTGTCCCCACGATGGGGATGGACACCCAGCCATTGTTACGGATTTACTCACGCCAGCCACCATACCAGGGTCCGACCCTGGGATCCCACTGGTTAATGTCAGGTCTGAGGGAAGGTTTCCAATTCTTCTTTGATTAGTTCTCAGGTGACAGCTCGAGCTGGGTGCCTCCAGAGAGGGACCCCTACCCCTACCCCCCAGTTATACCCATACCACCCGTCACCGCAACCCCAAGTCCAATCCCTTAATTCTGGTCAGCAGTCTCTTGATTTTTTACTGGGTTTCACTGTCGCTGAGCTGGCTGCCTTCTGAAATTACCTCATTCTCTTGGAATTGTTTCCTTGGTCCTTATCTTCTTTGTTCCGCTCCCATCCGCTGGATTTGGCGAGTTGGGTGTTTGTAGCGTGGGTTTTATCAGAAAGTTTAGGCTCGGTCAGCTCCTGCGGCCTCGGGCTTCAGCTCCTGCAGCTGCTACTGCTGATCAGGGTTATTCAAAGGGAAGAACACAGTTAATCGGATTTCTTCTGTTACGCCATGGGGATGGGCACCCAGGGGTGGGGACAGGAACCCAGCATCCCCATGGTGGGGACAGGCAGCCAGTGCCACCCCAACTTGGACGGGCACCCAGCAGGCACCTGGTGATGGGGACAGGAACCCAGTGTTGGGGACAGGTACCTAGTGCCACCACCGCTGGGATGGACACCCAGTAATGGGG
>NW_009595571.1:0-2174 GCF_000690535.1 Cariama cristata
GGCTCTTGCTTTGATGCTGCGGATGGACCCAGGGACTGCCACACATCCCGACTTTCCCTGTGCTGTGTCCCAGCTGCAGTAGGTCCGGGTTGAGAGGGGATGAGAGGACAGAGGGGAAAATAACATTTTCAGTGGAAAGCCTCCTTTTTGGATGATTTGCTCCAAATGCCCTAGCCAGCTCCTGCTCTGTGCTGTCCCCGCTCAGGAGGTGGCCCCGGGGCCACCTCACTTGTGAAGCTGTGGTTGAAATCAGGGTCCCACCCGATGCCGGAGGGATGAGGACGGCTCCTCAGTGCCCAGCTGTGCTGGGTTGGCATTGGTCTGTGCAAAGCCTTTTCCATGCCAGCCAGTGTGCCCATCGGCCCTGAGCCCCCTGGCAGTACTGGTGGCATCACCACGCTGTGCAGGATGAGTGTGCAGAGCCCCGAGGTGGGGGCTGCTCTGGCATCTGACTGGGGGTGGTGAGGAGCTGGGATTGAATGTGGCAAAACCCTTGGAGACCCAAGGACTTGGACTTTTGAACCTTGGAGTCACTTCCACGTGTGTCATCCAGTGCTGGACCCTTCTGCAGATTTGGGGTGTGCGAGGTGCTGATGAGGTGCCCTGGGATGGGCAAGGGGAGGTCCCCAAGGTTGGGGACACCCGTCATGGCTCACAGCCACAGCAGCCTGGAAAGCCTCTGCCTTCCAGCAACGTCACGTTGGCGTGGGACACGATGGGACAGCCTGGCAGGGTGGAAGGAAATCTGGTCCCCACATGCTGGCTGGTGGGAAGGGACGGTGTCCCGTGCTCAAGGAGACGCTTTGCCGTGAGCAATCCCATCCTGACTGCAGGCAGCCGCATCCCTGCCGTGCCCACAACCCCCTCCGGCAGGAGGGCTTGGTGTGTGAGAGAACATCCACCCTCCGTGCCCCCCGAGGTGTTCCCCACCGGGGATGTGGCAGCCCATCACACTTCCTCAAGGCCACTGCCAGCAGTGATGGGAGCTTGGTGCTGCCGACTCCTAAGCGCACAGTCCCCATCAAATCACGGGCATCCCGGCGCTGTCCCGAGTGGTGGGATCCTCCTGCTCTTTCACAAGGAGACATTTCCCTGGCCATCACGTTCCCACTTGTAATCCCTCTCCGTCCCTTCGGGCTGACCTCCTAATGAGGTCACGTTTCAGTGGAGGCTCCCAAGCCCTGATTCCAATTAAAACCTTTCATTTGGAGCCGGTTGTAGCACAGCCAGCTGGGTACAGTTCTTGCTGCAGGGGTCCTGGGGGACCCCCACCGAAGCGAGGTCACGGAAGGCTCCTGCAAAACTGTCTTCAGGCACCACAGCCCTCGGCGTGGGGCTGAAAGTGGTTGGCTCTTTTTAGAGCCGCTGCTTCCATGGTGATGGAGAAGAGCATCTCCTGGCCCGACTCCATCATGGGGGGCTGTATCCCGGAGGATTTATTATCCCAATGGAAGGAGCCCCGAGGGCTGGTGCCGTACAGCCGGCTGGCAAAGAGGGGCTACACCGCAGGGCAGAGGGGGCACGGCCACCGGCAGCCAGATGCTAACCCGCCACCTTCTCTCCTCTCCAGGTGGCTATGGATTGCCCTACAGCACTGGTAAGCTGCCCTACGGTGAGTGCTCGGAGCCCTTGCTCCGCGGTCGTAGCTCCTCAAGATGAGGTGGTCCCCCAGGGGACCCGTGCCTTGCCCTGCCGTGATGCCTGTGGACCCGTCTGGGAGCAACCCAGCTCTCCTGGCATCCCGCACCGCGAGGCTGGGAGCTGTTAATCCGCAGGCACGTCGCGGCACCGGCAGCGGTCGGCTGGCTTTGCTAGGACAGGTCCTGAGCCGCAGCCAGCTCCAGGCAGGGATGTTTGAACTGGCATCTCAACCTGGGGAACGGGGCGGGGGGAGCTGGCTCCAGCATCCCTCCCCCACATCCCTCGACGCCGACGGGGGGAAGATCCTTTGGGCTGAGGAAGCTGCTCCATCTGCCTCGTCCCCGCTTCCTAGGGCCAGTCCCTGACCTGGCTTTGCCTTTCTGTTTGTGATTGCAGGCTTCGGGCCCGGCGGGATAGGAGCTGGCATCGGGGCAGGAAAGGCAGGGTACCCCACTGGAACAGGTATGCTCCCTTCCCGGACCCCAGGGTGGGGGACTGGTATGGGCATGGCAGGGGGGGCGGGGCACCCCGAC
>NW_009595571.1:2222-2741 GCF_000690535.1 Cariama cristata
ACAATTTCACCCCAGGGACAGCCTGGAGGGGTGCATCACCTCTCAAAGGAGAGGGGAACGGATGCAGACAAGAGGGTCCGGTCCCCAGGATCCCTGCGGGACGGGGGGGCTGAGGTGGGAATGGTCTTGGGATCTCAGTGACTGTCCCTGTCCTTCCCCAGGAGTCGGAGCACAGGCAGCCGCAGCGAAAGCAGCAGCGAAATATGGTGAGTTGCCTTCCGTGGGCACATCCGTCCCCCATCTCCCCACTGAGGCAGCTGCTCCCTCTCTCCCCCCGCAAGGCTGCGAGGGGGTGATGCTGGTTGTGTCCCTGCATCACCGAGCTGATGGTCCCCTTCTCCCCTGCGGCAGGAGCCGGTGTCCTGCCCGGGGCTGGTGCCATCCCGGGAGTTGGCGGAGTGGTACCCGGTGTCGGCGTTGTCCCAGGAGCCGGAGGTGAGACGATGGCAGGGCTCGGCCCTGGAGCCTGGGGGGGGTCATCTCCCCCCCATTCCCTACCCTTGACTCTCTCCCACCACC
>NW_009595571.1:2891-5618 GCF_000690535.1 Cariama cristata
GCCGGGGCTGCGCGGCTTCACCACCTGCTCCACCACCCCCTGCCCCATCTCCTGGGGTGCTCTCCCAGCCCCGGACCCCTGCTCTGGCTCCAGCAGCTTCTTGCCGGAGCTCGGGGCAAGATGAAGCCACTCCGCTGAGCCAGCAGCTTTTGCAGGCAGCGAGGTGTGAAACCTTCCCCAGGGCCGCAGAGGGGCTGTACGCCCCTTCCAGCAGCCTGTTGGGAGAGCTGGGCTTGCCTGTGGCAAAGCCTGGTTTACAAAAGGCGACTTTTTCGGCGGTGGCTGGAGGGCTGCCTGGTCACCTCGCAACGCAGCAGCCCGACACGGGGCAGTACCTCCCCATCACACATGGTTTCTCCATAAGAGATGTGGTTTTGTTGTGCCGGACTCTGGCGGGGTGTCCGGGGAGTCGGTGTCTGTAATGAGCCGTCGTTTGTTAGCAGAGGGATGCGCTTGGTGATGCAGATCTCGTGTTCACTGCTCCCCTCGTTGGCTGTTTTGCGGGAGAAAAGCGAGTAGCAAACAACCGCTCCTTGGAGCATCCAGAGAAAACGCATCAGCCCTGGGAGCAGCTGGGATTTAAGACCACAGCCTTAGGGGGACCTTGGGGGTCCTCAAGCTCCTGGGTGGCCAGGTGGGCTCTAGACCCCTGGATTGGGTGTAGGGAGCTAGGGATTCCAATCCTGGGCACATCCCAGCTGGTTTGGGAGGTGTGGAGAGCCCACCTCAAAGCCAGCTTCCCTGAAACCTCCCATGACACCAGGGGAGACCGTGTCCCCACCAGTGGTACAGGGTGTTTTGGGGAGGGGGGGTCTGACTGCTCTGCTTCCCTCCAGGTCCAGGGGTGGTGCCTGGCGTTGGCGGCGTCCCAGGCCTCGTGCCCGGCGTTGGTGCTGTCCCCGGCTTGGTGCCCGGTGTCGGAGGTGTCCCCGGGGTGGCAGGTGACTGTTCCAGGAGCCCTGTCCCCACCACCCAGCTCTGCATTGTGCAGGGGGGCTGGTGGCTGAGCGTTCCTCTCTCCCTTGTCCCTAGGGATCGGGGCGCCGGCAGCAGCAGCAGCAGCAAAGGCAGCTAAGTTCGGTACGTGCCATGAGGTGCAAGAAGCTCCCCAGGGACCCCAGCTGACCCTCTCCACCCCCAGCACTCAGGGCCCTCCCAGGCAGGCAGGTCTCCCCTGGGGATCACTCCTGACGGCTCATTACGGGGAAGTATCCGGGGACAGGATGCGTCCAGCCCAGCTCCCGCCTGCTGCATCCAGGCTTGGCTTAATCCCCGAGGCAGGACCTTCTCCCTCTCCAAGGTTTCCGCAGGCTGCTTCATGGAGTTGAACGGATGCGACCGAACTCATACCTTTAGGACCTTGTCTGAATTCTTGGGCTTGGTACCAAATCTGTTTTGCCAGCAGCAGACCTGACCCAGGGTCTGGTGACCGCAGGCTCAGCCTTGCTGCCTGGGTGGGGAGAAACCCCTGGCAGAAGGACCCCTGCCCAGGGTCACTGCCTTCCAAAAACCTGGTGGGATCCAGCAAGTGCATCCAACGTGGTGTAGCAAGACCCAGATGCCCAGCAGGTGTAAGTGCCCCCAAGGGAGCTCCAGCGAGGAGGAGACCAGAGGGGACGAGGGACATGGCCAAGCAGCAAGGAAGCTGGGATCCCAGGTGCAGAGAGGAGACAGAATTGGCCCCAAGGGTCCATGCAGGGTTGGGAGATCCATGTGCTGCTCCAAAAGGCAGTGCCAGCGGTTACATGGCTCTGTCCCAGGACCTTCTCCTGCATCATCGTTGCAAAGCCCTTGGAGTCCAGCGGGAGAAGCCACACTTGATGGCAGCTTTCCCTTGAGGGCTAAACCGTTGCTGGCCATGTCTTCCATTTCTCTTCTGCATCATGGAGAAAAAAATCCCACCCTGTGCCCAGGGAAGGATGGGATTTAAGGAGAAACTTGACAGTGACGAGTTAAAGGGTGTGTGCTCTGTGCTGGGCTGCCAGGCACCTGCTGAGCAGGGGGCCATGAGGACAACCCCTCTGGCACTCAGCCCTTCCAGAAGTGACCTGATGTTTGTCCCTGTGGCACTAACAAGTGCCAGTGGGTGAAGGCTGTCACTACCCTGAAGTCTGGCCAGTGCCCAGGGCACCCAGCCCTTCCAGGCAGCTACTGGGAACCACCAGCGACTTCTCTGCAGCCTGTTTGGCTGCAAGGCTTGATGTCCCCATGATGAGGACCATCTGGAACCTGCCCATGATGATGAGGGTCATCCTGGTCCCCTGTGCTGGTGACTTCCCAGTCTCTCTTTTACAACAGCAGGTTTATCATCCTCACCGGGGCCTCTTGGGACCAGTCCCTCCCTTGCACCGCTGTGCACCTCTCCTGGGACGAGGCACTGGGGTGCTCTCCTCACCACGACACGACGATGAGAGCAGATCTGTGACGAGGTCCCACCTTTCAACTGTTGCTGCAACGAGATCTAACTTCTCCCCTTGCATTGCCTGCAGGAGCTGGCGTTGGCGTTCCCGGCATTGCTGGTGTCCCTGGTGTCCCTGGTGTCCCTGGTGTTCCTGGTGTTCCTGGTGTCCCCGGTGTCCCCGGTGTCCCTGGTGTCCCCGGTGTCCCCGGTGTGCCCGGCGTGCCCGGCGTGCCCGGCGTGGCTGGGGTTCCTGGTGTGGTGCCAGGCGTTGGAGGTAAGCGGATGGGCTGGCACAAGCTCATGGGGTGGTGCTGGCCTCACTGGTC
>NW_009595572.1:0-27153 GCF_000690535.1 Cariama cristata
TTTTTATTTTTATTTTTTTTTTTTGCGCCTGTTTTCCACATCTGTCTGTTTTACGTCTCGAATTCCCCGAAGTTGGGAGCGACGTATTGCAAGACTTCGGCTGAACTTGTTGTCGTTTAATGAGCAGATAAAGTGACTAAAACAGCACCGTCCGGTTGTGAGATAAAGCTGCTGACATTTGGTTTGAATGTGTCATTTATTAAAAGGCTGATTGTAAGTGGAAGACTGCCTGGAAAATGTCACACGCTCGCATAGGGTGTATACTATATAGGCGAGTACATAAATATGCATGATGCCCAGTGAAAATATCTGTGCTTTCCGGAGCGTTGAGCTCCCCTGTGTTAAATTGGAGGGGAAGGCGCAGTCCCCTGCCCTCGCCCCTCTCATTTGGGTGAGGTGCCCTTGCCTGCCCAGGCCGGCGTCCCTGCGCCCGGTTCTGCCTTGCACATCGGCTGGGGATGTGGGCAGGAGTAGCGTGAGGGCGACGAACAAAATAACGTCTGGGTGCATCTCGTTGGAAACAAACCGTCCTAGTTTCAAGGGCCGAGGAGCGGTGTTATTCTTTGCGAGGCAGATGACACATCCTGTTTTCGGAGAGGGCTCTGTGCAGGCACCGAGGAGTAAGAGTCGTTGCGCGTTGTAATCCCACGTAGTTTTGAGGACTGCAGAGGTCTGTAGCGTAGGGCATTGGCCCCTTAGAGCATCGCCTAATGCGATCTATATGGATTGCAGCTTTTAAGTTTCATAGGTTCTAGAATTACAAATTAGCTAATTTTAATCAAAACATGTGAAATGTTATCCTGGCTGGATATAAAGGCTGACTGTGCTGGATCCGCTGGGTTTGTTTTGTTTACTTTGGCTGCAGGCACACTCAGCGGTTTGGGAGATAGTTGTTCTTCTACAGTAGAACAGATGTTTGTCTGAAAGGGTGAGGAAGAAACAAAAACAACATTGTGTGAAGGAGAAAAATTACACAATTTTAAACTAATGCTTTGGTATTAAGCACTGGCGTTAACCTTCGCGTAGAGAGTTTCGCTTTTTTTTATCATGGGTAGCTGCTTAAGGTTAGAAACCTCAAGATTTCAGCTGGCCTAAAAATTAAAGGCGGGTAGAAACGGCGTTTTGAATCAATGTGATTTCTGGTTGAGAGTGAGATAGCTGATGGCAGAACCTTTCACAAGACACAGGCCACCCTTCCGTGTAAGCTGTGCTGTATATGCTAGGCATTTTTAGTAGGACAGTTGGCCGCTATCATCCAAGAAGGGGAAAGGGGGGGGGGGTAAGGGCGGTTTGAATTTTTGACTGGCTGAGAAAGTTAAAATCCTGTGGCAATCATTTCTTGTTTACTGATGAATTAAGATGCCTAGTTGCTCTTCATAAACCCGCGGAATACAATAACGTAACAAATGGGTTACGCTGTGCAGAAGGGCTGCAGTGAGATGAGGGAGCACAATGTGCCCTTGTGTAGGTCCCTATCTGCAATGTTCAAACAGGCTGGCTGTTTCCCTTCAGCTGAACGGCTTTCATCTGGACCAGTGTAAAATAAGCTCTGGTAAGTAATCACGGCAGAGCAGAAAGAAAGGAATGTATACAGCAATAGACAGCCTAAGCTGTAAAAACTGTAACCCGAGTGTCAGCAGCAGATCAGATATCAAGGCTTGAAGGTAGGGGAAATGAAAGAGATGAAGGGGAGGAAAAGACAAGAGAGGGAATGGAAAAGTCAGCTTGGAAAGTGAAGGAGAAGTAGGAGGGCCCCCTCAGGGAAATTTGGCTGAGGGATTAGGGAATTTTATCATGGTGTACAGTGACCTACTCAGGTTTCAGCCGGCGTTGGATTGAATTGCCTCCCTTTGCTAGCAGAAAGAAAAAGGACTGGTGTATGGGTGTTGGGGTTTGGGTTGGTTCCCCCCCACCCCTTCGGATAATAAAAAGGCCATTGGTACAAGTGTCTATTTTAAGGACAGCAAATGCAGGGCAGTATGAATGAGTGACAAAATTACCTCGTCACAGAGACTTCCCTCAAGATTTGCTGTTTGATACAGTCAGGTCTTTGCTGGAGAAGGATCACGACACCTGACTGCTTGGGTTGGTGTCCGCCAACGCTGGTGTCGCCGCTGGGCTGTAACATGACTGGATGGGTATTCGGGTTGCTTGCTCTTATGCCAGATATTAAGTTACATTTTTGTTATCGCTAACCTAATGTACACGATGGTTATAACAAATTTTAATTTGATACAATGTTGTGTGCAAAAAGTACATGACTGCACGGTTTTCTGATATTACATTTCAATGAAAAATATATTCAGGAGGAACTGGTTTGTTTCACTGTGACCTTCACAGCCTCTCTTTCTTTTTTCTAGTTTTTGGGGTTTTTTTGGTCCCCTTCCTCCTCCCGATGATACTTTGCTTTTTTTCTTCCAGAGGTAGCATTGTTCACCTCACACTTTGGAAGAAGAGCAGATAGTTATTCTGACTTTCAGTTTAGTGCCGTTTCTCACTCACTGGTGAATAACAGAACACCTAATAGATTCAAAACTATCATAATTGGGGAACCAAAGTATTTTTTTACAGTTTAATTGATGGAAGCGCACGTCAAGGCGCGGTGATGGCTTCCCCATCCGTCCCTCCTCAGCTTATTTCGGTTTGCCCTCCTGCTGCCCGGCGGCAGCGCGGCCGAGGAGGAATGGCCGGCTGCTCCGCGGCGCTGTGAAATGAAGTTACATCCCGTGCTGGGTCGCGCTGGAAGTTCTCCTCAACAAACCAGACAATGAATCTGCGTGACTCTGTCAGTTGAAAGGCAAGCGATTAATTTGCGCTTTAATTTCACAGGGCTGCTCCGTGTGCCCAAGGAGTTTACCGTCTATAAATATTCTCAATAGCTAATTTGTATCTAAAATTGGGCTTCGTTCCTGATGCCTAGAGCTTAAGACAGCCTCATCTGTTGTGGTTTAGTAGTAAACTCATCAGAAGATCTTTCAGTTTAGTGTTTTAATATTCCCCGTTTGGCATTTAAAAGTACGACTGTCGGAAGGAGGAAAGCAGTGAAGCAGGCGTAGCAGCCCTGTGCCTGGAGCGAGCCAGATCCCTCGGAGCGCTCGGAAGATTCTAAGGAAACTCCTCCCTTCTCTCCTGAAAAGCAAAAAATGTCTTTGGGAAAGTGGAAAAGCAGACAGACTTTATCAGTTGTGCTATTTCAGGAGACCGAGGTGGAGGGGTTGGGTTTTTTGCGGAGTCTGCATGGAAGGAGTTTTGTGGGATGGCTGCCGAAGGGAGTTGTGTTGTCGGCGCGGGGAACCTCACCTGCCCGTGCACCACGGGAGCAGTGCTTCCCCAAACAGCGTGGTATTGCAGAACCAAACGGGGACGTGGGAGGACAAAGGGAACTAAAGCGTCAAGAACTTTTCCTTTCTGATGGCATAAAGGTCTAACCGTAAAATTCAATATGGCGACAACATAAATCAGCAAAGAAAGTGAGGGCTGGTAAAAACCAAAAAAATCCCAAGTTCGTATTGTCACTATGCGAACGTTTCTATTTCCTCGGTACGGCGAAAGTGAAAAGTGAATTTGTGGGGCTCCGCACCGAGTGGGTTATGCAGACGGGGAAATGCAATGGAGCCACTGTGCTTCCTCCCAGGTCTGAAATAAACATTCAGCGGTACAACCTAGAAGAAAATGAGTCTGACAGACCCCTGCTCCCCTGCGTTTCCTGCCGCCGCGTTTGCCAGGCCTCGTTCGGTGAAGCCAGGCCTTGCCCCCTGTGAATAAGGTTCATAGAGAAGGAAAGGCAAGAAGTCTAAGATGGAAAGAGAAGCGTGGCTTAGCTTCAGAATGTATTAATTAGCGAAGACTTGAGAAAATGATGCGTTGCAATGTAAAAAAAAATCAAGCTGGAGGTGTACTGTTACAATGAAATGTATCCTAAAGCGGGAATAAATGTGATTATATTTTTACTGCCAAGCATATAAGTCAGTCTCACAAAGGAGAGAAACCACAGTCTGGCGAGTCAACACACTCTTCTTCATCTTTCCCATGAATAGGAAGCAAATTCACGTCAAAATACCAACGAGCGTAATAGTTAGTTGGTTATCCTGGCTCTTCCAGGAGGGAGGATATTTCTGTGTAGTACAAGAAGAAGGAAATCGTACCGTTAAAACATGCAAATTACACATTACCCGGCAGTGGTGATAAGTGGTTTGAGACTTAGCAGGGGGCAAAGAAATAGGAGTGCCGTCTGTTAAGGACCAGGGGGGGCTTTGGCAGTGTTGTGTGGCTGGAGCCACTGGAACATTTTTGGGCCAGTTTCTTTGGCAGGGATGAGCTGGTTGTGCTGCAGCCGTAGCGAATGCCCTGGCAGTCAGGCTGCTGGGATGGTGCGATGTCGGCTAGAGGAGCGCAGGAGATTTGGCTCCGTGGGATGTTACCCACCTGGCTGGGTGTGCTGGCAGCTGCCAAGGCTATGGGTGCACAAGGGGCCGAGCGTGGCATGGCGGTGTGAGCGCGGAAGGAGGTGGGACAGGATTTCTGTGCTCGTCTGCTCGGCTCTTGACACCGGCCCATGCTGTGAGCGGCACCGGGGCTTGGTCTCTTGGTTTCCCCGCAGGCGACTGGGCATTGCCCCCCGGCAGGGCCAAGTTACTGTCTGTGCTGTAGTTTTGCAGTGAAATCCACGGACCTCTGCAGGGGTCCCTTTGGGTTCAGTGCGATTTGCTCTGGGCTCAAAGGTCCCAGCTTAGCAGTGCGATTGCGGACTTGGGATTTTATTGATGATGGGTGAGGTTTTCCCTAGTGCGCTGGTCTTTCACATCGTCCCAGCCCTCTGGCAGGGCTATGAGGTTGGGGTGGCAGCATCCAGCCTGCAGATCCTCCATATTCTTTTGGGGAATGAGTCTGAAAGTAGACATGGACTAGCTCAGTGCTTCTGCCGTCCCATTCTTGCAAAAGCTTGGAATTGCACCTTCTTGCACATCCTCCATCTGGTTGTCCACACCCATCTTCACATCTCCTCCTCCCTGGGCCTTGGCAGGTCCGTCACCTCCTGGTTCAGCTGGTTCCTGTCTGACCTGCTTCATCACTGCTGCTTCTGCTCTCCTGCTCCAACCTCAGGTCGCACGTTCTTGCTTTTCTCAAGCACCGTTGTTACAATCATCACCCTTCCTTTCACTGAGCCTTTGAAGCTTGTGCACCTTTCAGTGAGGTTCTGCTCTGCAGCATGTACAGGTTGTGTATTAATTGGCTTACTTACTTTCCTTAACTTCATCAAGAACTGGGCTTTTTTGTCTTTTTTTTCTTTTCCCACTGCATTCACACAGAGAAAAGTTGTCTCATCTCATCATTTGTGTTCTGACCATTGCCACACATCAGTCTTTACAAATCCCATCTTGTTACCGTATCTTGAATCCACGTAGATTGGGCCTGCCGTTGAAATGGAAGAAGGGAGAATACATGGAAACAATGAAATAATAGTGGTCAGCTTCAGGGCAGCAACTTCAGCAAGGACATGACCTGTGAGACCATCATCTCGACTGATGGGATGTTAGACATCGCTGCAGATGGGTAATGTAGTCAGGAGTCTGAGGGATGGTGATGGTCATAGTTCTGTGGAGGCCCATCTATGTGAGAGAGTTAGTGTGGAAGAAAACATTTCTCAGCTTTTACTACCAGCTTGCTAAGGGTGGGATCATCCTCTTGGTTTGCTGTGTATAAAGTGCTGTGTAATGAAGCCCTGGCTGTTAGCCACCAAGAGAATAGTAATAAGAGTGATCAGCATCGTTCTAATAGGTGAGATAAATTATGAAGGAGAATGGCTTAATTGTTTCTTTTAATCCAAGCATCCTTGTTGAGAAATCACGGTGTTAAAAAGGTGCTTACTTTCGTTACTGCTAATATGCAACCTCATTGTACTGTCATTGAAGTTCTAGGAAATACTCTAGTGGTTTTTTTTTTTTAAGAGTCAAGTCTCTATGATAGGTCTAATTTCAAAATCAAATGTGTTTTTTGTCATTATGAGTGTTCATTTTTGTGCATCGTTTATCATGGATAGTCAAAATGAGACTTTAAAGGTACTTAAACTTTGTGCCATTACAAACCCAACCATCACTTTGACTAGATTGTGAAGAGACATATGTATGTATGAATTTTCAGGAAAAAATAAACATATATACAGCCTTGCTTACACATTCCTTGACAAGTAATTAGAAATTACTCATTGCCTGAGTTGATCAACAGTGCAAATAAAACACAAAGCATCCACAGGAGGCAAATTCAGAGCTTCTCAATTAATTTGGTTGCATGGGGTTTAAGTCAGGAAGACTTTGTCAATTGGTCTCTTCCTTGCTAGATCAGTCTCTAGGGCTGCGTCTCCATCGCTGAAATGTGGCAAAGGAAGGGAAGCAGGCAGAGCTTGCCTGCGAGCCTCCACAGATGCCTTCGGGTCATCCTGGGTGAACTGTGGTGGTGAGATTTCACTCCCTGTCTCCAGGTCATTTCGTTGTTGGATTCGCATGGGTTAGAGATGGAGTTAGTGCCTTGGGACTTTCAATGCCGAGAGAGAAGTTTTCTAAAAAGCAAAATTTTCAAAAAATTTCTAAATTTAAAACACAACACTGCATCATTCAAACAAGAGTTTAAATATATGCTTTACAAATGAGTGTAGGCGTTAGCCACATTACGCTGCATTGTACTCATAGTTGCAAACTGTAGTAGTGACATGGTTCAGACGTAATGGGCTGTTGTACTTATAATGCTGATACTAGAGGTAGAGGTGGAATGATGCAAAGTTTTCTGGCAATTTGGAGCTGCGCAGGACAGCCACAGAGTGGAAACTTCCAGCAGGAGGTCAAGTGAAAATGAAAAGGGGGGAAAAACCAAAAGAAAATTGATGCTCCAGGCGTCTGCTGTGGGGTTTTCTTTGGGTTTTTCTTTTCCTGAGATGCTTGTTTGTAGCACAAATGCAAAGGTGGTACTCCTAGAAGAGTAAAAATTGGTTGCATTTATTACGTATAGGTGTTTTACAGCGCTCTTCGCGTGGCAGGAACACCTATGCAATCTGGGGTGATGAATGAGCCGGGAGCAGGGCAGCACTCTAACGTTCTGGTAGCTTTAAATTTGGAAGCAATTATCATCTGATTGATTTTATTTATTTATTTAAATGACTGGCGAATTGCTGCGTTCTGTCATTAGACTTGCTCCCACTCAAAAATTAAGCTAGAGCGGTTACTAGACAAAATCGAGCAACCTGCAAATTTGTCACGTACCATTTGTTATAAATTGGTGTTGTCTTCTCCTTATTCCTTCACTGGTAGCTGGAGTCCTGGGAAGCGGTGCTTATCAGGAGCATGATTTTAGATGTCAAGATCTTATGGGAAAATGAAGTTTGGAATTTGTTTTAAAAGAGTGATAATAAAACAAGGTGGAGACCAAATAGAAAGGCTTTGTGTGTGGCTTTTTAGTTTCATGTTATAGTTGTCATATTACTTTAGACTGATCTTTGCCGTCGCAGTAATTCATTAGCTGATTTCCTTTGGTAGTTTCCTAAATCCGTAAGCTGTACAGCTCCGTGGTGCTATTTGGTTTCAGAAAGCTTTGTTGCCTGGCTGCAGATTTCTTAACTTACTCCACTAAATCTCCTGGCCCAGTAATGAGCATTTTCTGCAGAAATATTTTTGCCACATGACCCAGAGGGCACGTTTTTAATAGAATTTGAGAGTTATGACAGTCATGTTCCATATTTTGCATTGCCATGCAAACATAAAATGTAACAGCACGACTGCTTGGAAATCGGTTTGAAAATAAATATGGCAAAACTGAGGAAGGTTTTCTTAAACAAATAGAAGAGATGCTTGTTTGAAAAGTTATGGTAAATGCTTTCACGGTGAAGAATTTTTAAGTGATTTGACTATGCAAGGGCTTATAACTGAGGAAAAATGTCTTTGCTGCGCTTTTATTTGATTTGGTTCATGGGCACCTCAAGGAACTGTAATTGTGTCAGTGACCTGCTCCAGCTGAAAAGACTGTAGCGCTGTAAGATTGATTAACTGCTGGTCGAAAAAAATTCCTGGTTTTCTGTTATTCTCTCACTGCAGGCTTCAATATTTTATGGCAACACAGACAAGTTTGTGTGACAAATATATGTTAAAATATTTCTGACATTGACTACCAGGGGAAAAGTCATAAATAACTCTCCTTTTCATTTTCTTTAAACTACAGACGTATGAGTCGCTGTCATAATTACATGTGCCAGTTGGAGATTTAAATGCATTACACTTTATGCACTTGACTTATGAAACGAGCATTAGTCTTTGAGGAGGTGGGCCAAACCTGACACTTCCTCGTGTAGCACAGATACGGTTCGATTTATGCAGTCCTCCCTTCCTTCCAAATGGTTATTGATTACATAAATAAGTAGGTAATTTTTCTCTTTCAGAACTTTGCAGAAAACACTATGAATGAGCTCCTTGGCTGGTATGGTTATGATAAGGTTGAATTGAAAGATGGAGAAGATATTGAATTCAGGAACTACTCGGCAGATGGGGAAAGCCGCCAGCACATTTCTGTTCTCAAAGGTAATGAGACTTCGTGTTTCTGTCTTCATGCAAAGAAGGATTAATATCTCAACCTGTCTGAATTGGCATGGATTGGGAAGCGTGTTCTGCTGCTTGCTTCGTGGTTGGTTTACATAAAATACCGGAGAGTGCCTTCTGGTAGGGGAAAGCCAGTGGGGTATGAGGAAAATCACTTAACAAAATTGCTGTTGGGAGGCACGCACTAGTGTGTCTTCACAAATGTTGTGAGTCAGTTCAAAGTCATGTACCTGTGGTACCAGTAAACTGCTCGCAAGTTTACTTCACAAAAGTTTACTTTACAAAAAGTAAAGTTTACTTTACAAAAAGAGGGAGCACTTGCTTGGCAGTGTGGCTTTAAGGAACCCTTTTGCTTTCAAAACTAAGGCTTTTTGGCCTGTGGCTGCTTAAAACACTGGAAGATTTTGAGCTGGAATATTCACAACGCCTGTAGGAAGGAGCGTGAACGTTCACAAAAGGCCCCTCATCCGCGTTTGTACTATACTGGCTTCTCCAAGCGCTGTAGAAGTTCTTCAGGGATGGAATTTGTTTGGGACAGTGCTGGATCTCCGTGGTTCCAGCCATGAAGGATGGGATCCGGCCTGTTTGTTCAGCCGTCCGGCTGCTGCCTTCCGACTCCTTGGTCGCAGGGGATGGGCAGGGACTTCTTGTCAGAGAGAAGAAGAGTAGGAAATTGCTGGTCTTGACTTATCCGACAAGAGTTCCTCAGAGGCAAGGTAAAGAGGGGAAACTGCAGCAGCTTTTGTGCTCCTGATCTGCTGCTTTTCACTGCGTTTGAGGCCAGCGGTGTTTGGGTTTTCTTTCCGATGGCTGGCAGCAGCGCTGCATTCGGTGTTGCAATGAGTCCTGATAGCAGAGAGACCAGTTCTGAAGGAGAGATGGCTAGAAAAAAGGTGGGGAAATTGGAGGTAAGGTGAAACAACCTAATCGTGTTAAAATGGAATGTTTGCAGCTTGTTAGTTCTGTACTGACATGGGTGATCAATATTTATTTTTCATTGAAAATGCAATGTCATTAAGCCACCTTTGAAGCAACTTGTACCTGTGTAGTAATGTGATTCATTTATTTATGTTGTAATAAATAGATCTTTTATTGAATGATTTGTGGCTCCAGTCTATGCCTGATGAAATTTGTGACGTACTTTTTTTTTATAGACACATGATAGAAATCATACGTTTTATCTACCAAACAAAGATGTCGAATATCTGTGACAGGTAGAAATTTTTGGTGTATGCAGTCTATGGGAGGGGAAAAAGTGTGTTGCTTTTTCTGAGAGAGGGGAGGGGAGGCAATAATAAGAATTAAGTCCTGCCCCGTAGCTGACTGACATGCATTAGAGAAATTCCTACAAATAAGAATCCTGAGGTGATTTGGGATTAAAGAATTAGAACAATAACCATCATCATTTCATGCACACTTTGCTGTAATTTCAATATTTTGTTCCTTTCTTCAAATCCTTTCCATTACTACTACTCATACTATTGCTAGAGAATTAGGAATTCTGTTATTTTACAGTTTATGCTTCTTGCGTTGGTGAAGTCACAGTACACTGAGTGTGATCACCGTGCAAACAGTGGAAGTAAAGGACAGGAATAGAGTGTCGTTGATTAAATCAGGCATACTAAGGATATCCGTGACAAAATAATCCCACCTTCTGGGAAAAAAAAATAAATTTGAGTTTGATTTTAAAAAAATGGAACATTTCTGAAGAATACTGGAAAGTATCCATTTTTTAAAAGAGAAAGTATCTGGGGGTTTCTATGCATTCTTCTTCTGATATTAGGGTAAGTAATTTAATGACCAGATTGGTGAAAGTGTGTAGGGGCATTTAAGAAATGTATTTGTCATACTGTACAATGTGTTCTTTGTGTTTTACAGAAAATTCTTTGCCAAAACCAAAATTACCTGAGGACAGTGTTATTTCACCGTACAATATAAACCCAAGCTACCCAGGGCTTGCCACAGGAAATGGACTATCAGACTCACCAGCAGGGTCGAAGGATCACGGGAATGTACCTATTATTGTCCCATTAATTCCACCACCTTTCATAAAGCCACCAGCAGGTAAATCCTAATGAACATTTAAAAATGGTTACTGTCATTGACACGTCCTGAGATTGCTAGATCATGACGTCTTAGTAAGAGGGCTGATTTCAAAATGTTGAAAAACCAGTTGCAGGGAACTTTAAAACGGAGAGGGACAGTGACTTTATTTGTTGATATTCTTGAAAAACTTCTGCAAATGCAATGACAACAGACTCGTGCTGCTTGCGACACTCTGCATGCTGGATTAGACTCTCAGCACTTCAACAACATTTGCTTTTAGAAAAAAAAAGATTTTCTTCTGATGAATAAAGCCTTTAAATAAATTAATGAAAGATGATTAAATTAAAAATAGGCTCCACGAAGGAAACAGCGAAAGAGACAAAGCCGTCAAATCAGTATCATGTCTTGATATCAGGTTAACAAGCTCATCCTGGGAAAACTGTCTCTTGATTCTCGTTGAAATCCCGGACCGCTGCCTCTTGAGGGTTTAATATGATCTTGACTCTGCCCAGGAGACTGCACTGAGATGTTTTACATTTTCATTAGATTTTTATCAGGAGTGATTTTATAACGTGCCATTTCTTAGAGTTTGCATGAAAAATGGTTTATTTTGCACTGCGTGCTGCTTACGGTAATCTGTGAAGGTAACTCCTATGGCTATGCTGGGGTGATTAATTGCTGTGTTATTGTTTACTGCTGTACGCGGGGCGATAATCGGTGAATTTAGATAGGAGCAGGCTCAGTCCCGCCTCCATGGACGTCACTGGGTGTGGTTCTGGGTGCTCTTGGGTGACCGAGGAGTAGAGGGTGACCTGCAGCACCTACCCAAGAATGGTGGCTCTCCGCGCGCAGGGAGGCGGCTTGGCTAAAGAGTCCCCAGCGGGTGCGAGGACGGTGCTGCAGAGGCAGAACAGCTCATAGGACCAGGTCCCAGGTGTTAGGTGCTCACCTCTGCCCTTCCTTGCATTGACTAAAGGTAACTGTAAAATACCGATCGGTCTGAGAAAGCGTTTGCCTGTTGATAGTCATCTGATAGATGGCAATTGTCCCTCCCAAATTAATTTTATGCCATGGAGTTTTACCTCTAAAGAAGTATACTAATATACTATGAATAATTTTCTAATGTTACTCAATATGCATTCGCTGCCAAAGACTTTTCATCTATTTTATACGATATTTGCTAATTACCAAAGCTATTTGGGCCCATTCCTGCAGCCTTTACACAGCTAAAGATCTCGGGCCATATGGGCTGGATCCTCAGCTGTTGTTGATTTGGCCCTAAAGCTTTAATCAAGGGCTTGTGCCATCCCAAGCTATTTTCTCCTCCAATCTGAGTCATGAATGAATCCAGAATGCTGAATTTGTGGTACGCGAACACAAGGCCATAACATGCATTGTGCAAACTGCCACGGTAGCTGGATTTTTATGACATCAAACAAGCAGGAGGAGATGGAACTATGAAGTAGAAAAACAAATTACTGCGACAGTAGTTAAGTGGACACAGGGGAACCTTGACCAAGTCAACTGCCTTCTGTTCTTTGCCCGTCCGCCTACCACGTGCGGTCCCATGTTCAAATGTACCGCTAAGGGTAACATGCAGAGAAGGCTTTTCGTAAGTATTTTCCAGCTTTAGGTTTTTAATTCATTAATTTGCAATGAAGATCGTTGTTTTACTTGCATAGGAGATATGAATGCATCATCTCTGCCGCCTCTGACTTTATCCCATGATCAGCAGCGAGCGCTAGATTACCGTGACTTCTGAGCAGATGAGCGTATTTATCTCGCCTCAGTTTCAGAGAGCAAAGTTTGGGAGGACTGGAGGGGGAGGAGAACCACAGCCTTTGTGGGATTTACAATAAGCATCGGTAGTAATTGTTTTGTTTTATCTTAGGGCGTAGGTGCCCTAGTCATGATCACCCCAAAGAGCCTGGCAAGAAACAACTGGTGAATACAAGTAGAAAAGGGAGTACAAAGGAGCCAGGAGAGCCAGCGTGCGAGGCAATGGTCTTGGCACTGCACTTTGACACCGTTCTGTGGGCACTACATCAAAGCAGAAAACTTCAGAGTGATACAAAGACAGACAAGAGTAACTCTGGGGATGTTTTCTCCGAGTCCCTCACAAACACAGGGGACGACTTTGGAAACAGCACAAAGGTGCTTCTTTGAGTTGAGCAGGCAAATGAAAAAAATTCACATCGTTAACTGCTAAAGCTGAAAGTCAATGTTTTCAACATGGGGGAGACATACAAGAACAGAAGCAGCTTACGTTTGTTTGAGTTAATAAATAAAGAAAGGGAACAGGAGGGAGAGGCAGAAAGAGTCCAAGGGAAAGCTTCGCGGTTAAAATGCTGGGCAGAGAAAGGGATCTTTGCGGCACGTGTTGTGTGGATGCACGTAGGACAAGGTTACATTGTAGGCCAGAGAGAAAACCAGGTAGTGATGCACTGTGGTGACTGGGATGCTGAGAATTGGATGGGTCCAGACTTTGTGGATGGATGGGGAAAGCTTTTAGATATTGTACAGGAAGAAAATCTGCGAGGTTTAAATATAGCTCAAAAGAGAGTGCCCACGGATGGAAATGATATCTAAATCATGAACCTGAAGGATGGGAGAGATAATGGTGCAGTCCACTGTTATTGAGCAAGTAATATGGAGTGAGCACTCAGGGAGAAATTATTAAGACTTTAATTCTTGCCGTATTGATCTTGAACTGAGGGGTCAGCACCAGTAAAGAAGTGTCAGAGCGACAGGCTGAGGTATTCTTTTGGACAAGAGAGCAACGGTCTGGAGAGGTTAAGCAGATCCAAGAAACGGTCACAATGAATTACTAGTTGAATAATTTTTGCAAATAAGATGCTATACAGATAAGAGGGAGAAGAGAAAGAGAGCACGGGGGATGCTCACAGAAGCCTGAAGAGAGAAATAAGAAGGATATTCTGCAGTGTGCACTGATGTAGCAATTGCAGAGATAGAAAAAGCACTGGGGGAAGACAGAGTTGGGAAGCCAAGAGAAACAGGATTTGCATGGAGGTAGATATGATTCTTGGTGTCAGAAACAGCTACCAGCTTGAGAAGAAAGGAGTACTGGTCCTGAACTATGTCAAGGAAGCAGTCATTGAAGATTTCGGCAGATTAGGTCTTCCTTGAGCATGCTGGAAAACTTTGGATAGTGTCCTATCTGCATTCATATTTTGAATGAACAGGCTAAAACCTTGAACTGTTAATGAAATTACCTGCTTATTTTACAGTAAAGTGGTGGTTTTTTTCTTTTGAAAACCAAATCATTTTGAGCAGTCTGACTAAAATCTTATCTCCAAGCTCTTCAGCTTTCTGTTTTAGTCAAATGAAATATTAGGTAAAAATTTACTTATATAATCCTGGAAAACATTAGACTGCTACCTGACCAAATATAAACGGCTCCAATAAAGGCACTCTCTCCTTGCCGTCCCCCAGAATTATGCCCAAATAATGGCCGAGTTAAACGCACAGGCCCTGTGTGGTGCACTGACCGTTACAGTATGTCAGTGGAGGATGCTAAATCCCGTCACGGGAAGCCACCACAAGAAGGATGCCGGTTCCTCAGGTCTGGAGGCTATTCGCAAGAGCACTCTGTTGATCTGCCCCACCAGGCAGACAGACCACACTCAGGCAGAGCCCAAATCAAAGGAGACTTTATCAGTTAACATCAGCATCCGACCTGCGTCTGGAAGCAAATAAGAAGTCAGTGCAGCCTCCACAGAGTTGGTGTAATACTCTTCTTGGGTTGATAACCGTCCTTCTTGCCTAGCAGGCTCAGAGCTACATTTAATGCCAGCAGCAGATTCCGAGTCATCTTCAGGGTTAGTCTCGAGTACAACCCATTGCAACAAACTGATACTAAGATTAGTTCTGCTTAGTGTTAGAAGATTCCTATTTTCTACACAGCAACGCAAAGAAAGTATTGTTTTTTCAATTAAAAAATTACCTAGAAATAGCAAGGAGCAGAAGTGCAATAGTCAGGAATGCTGTAGAACTAAGAATCCCACCACAGTTGTGCAGGGTATATGGCCGTAGTATGCAGCGTGCAAACATCCCAACTGTTGCTCTGCAGCCCTTAGTGACGGAGTAAATCTCAGAGGGCACTTGGGATGACTCTGCCCTTTCGCTCAGACAAGTTTGGACGACTGCTGTTACATGGGATGAAGGAAGGCTAAAATCAAGACTAGTCAAAGAAGAATGCAAAAAATTCTTTCGATGCAGGTGAGAACATGCTGCCTCCTTCCCCTGGTACCTACTGGAGGCTACGGTGTCTCAGTTTCCCCGTTTTTTGAAGTGTGCTCCTTGGTTTACTTTCTCTTGTGATCCCCACGGCGGTGCCTCGGGAGGGGAGATAGAACTACAGGTTGGCCTAGTCTTTGAGCATGGGTGTTGGCAAAACCCTTCCCTTGCCAGCCGCCTTCTCCATACAAGCGAGGCATAGAGCGTGTCTACTGTTCTAAGCATCCCAAAGGAGCAAGGGCTCCCTGCCGTGCTGCGCTGCCAGGGGAGGTCACTGTCAAGGGATGCGGTGGAAGAGGAGGCAGAGAGGATGGTACCGTGCTGTTGACTGAGCTTTCCACAGGGGAAAGAAGTACAAGGGAAAAATAAGGCTCCCTCCCAGGGTTTTCACAACATAATGAGTACATTTGGGAAAGGAAAGAGGACTTAAATCCTCCAACCTGCAGATCAGTGTCTCTACATAACGTTTGGTTCAGTGTTTTCCAAATGATAATGATTGGGGTTGTACCAAAAGTTATCAGAAACTCGTGAAAGTGAAGGAGGAATGGGCTGGAGGAAGTGTAACTGGTGAGGCAAAATGTCTTAAAGGAGAAGCAGAAGCGTTTCCAGTGCTGACTACCTTGTAAAATAGGCCTGTGACCTAAGTTGGCAAGGAAACACCGTATTCAAACACTAAAGTGAGTAACTAGGTATTTTACAGAAAGGAACGAGTGATTTTCTGTGTTATAGTTTAGCATAACTTTAGGATTAAAGTTTACGGCCTTTTTTTGTAAATAGAAGTACACATGAGTAACTGGGTACAACACGTGGGATGAAGCGGAGTCCCTGCACTCCGAACAGTCTGGAACTGCCTGCTGTGACTGCTCTCGATATTTAAATGGTATTGGAGGAACTGGAAGCATAAAAGATGTTTTAAATGGTAGTTAGCAGGGCAGTAAAAATGAATTCCAAGATCATATTTCTAAATTCACCGAGGAATTGGTTCTGTGCCTGCATTACCAAGAACTCTGATTGCAGGCAGAACCCAGTGGCAGTTTTCCTTAAATAAAAAGCATATTATTGGATCTAATTAAGTCTATATATTTAGGAGACTTTCATTTTACTATGCTCTGGATCCCACTTCAGTATTTCCCGAATCTTATTCTGGTTGCTGAGCAGCATTGCAATTTCTCTAACTGCAGGTTTAGCTCTCGAATAAAGACCGCCACAACAAATCCTATAGTCACTGCTCTTCAAATTCCTTCTCTTGTTTTCAGTTTGAAACATCATCTAATTTACACCGACCGTAGGGTTATTAGTGCCTGGGTTTTAAAATGCCAACGGTTGCCAGGATGCCTGCCCCATCTAGCCCGTTGTTGATGTCTTTTGCTCTCTGTGGAGGGCCAAGTGTTTCCTTTGTGCTAAAAAGAAAATCGCAAAGTCCACGTATGCGCTTTAATAGCATATATTCAAAATACACAGGGAGTTCCCCCCCTATTAGCTGAAATGGGTGCTTTTTTGTTTGCATGTTTAAAACCTGCCAGCAGATTAAAATGCCAGCTTTTATTTGTGTTGTGCATTCAGTCTGTACTGAACTATGCGTGAGAATGTGCCTCAACTCATGCACAGAAAACGTAGGCAAGCCGTGATTCCCCAAACCGATTTTTTAAAAGGAGCTGAGACACTTTGCTCTATTGGCAGAGTAGTGAACTTCAACAGACTGGTCCTTAAAAGGAAACGCATTGTAGAGCTCCTGAGGTATTTCCATAGCGATGCAGTAAGCTTTCTATTGTCAGCCCTGTTTTTTAATCTTCCTCTCGTAATTACTTTTTCCAAGGTACTTTTTGTACCTGAAGTTTGTCACACCCCCCACCTATATGGAGGATCAGCACTTAAGTGCTGTCACAAGGGGATCTGCAGCAATGTCTCAGGAGTTTTATTTGTTGATTTTTTATTTATTTATTTTTTGTTGTTTGAAATGAATCAGATAAAGCATCTCAGATGTAAGAAAAATGGCTGTAGTGGTGCTTCTGCCTTGCTGGGGATCATCAACCGCAGGAGCTGCTTTGGGATGAAAAATCTGAATACATACTACTTGGTTTTCTTCAATGACAAGCTGGAGTTTCAGGAGCGGCAGGCGGTGTAACTCAGAATTAACCATTCTGAAATCCGGGCAGGTCCCAGTGGAAACGGTGGGCCCTTACTGTTAATGCTGCAGATGCTAGAGTCAAGTTAATGTCTTTAAAAAGGAAATTTTGCAGCTTTTCCTTAGAAAGTAGTAGCAAAACCAGCTAAAATATTTAAAGATGTATGCCAGTGGATTGAGCAGAGTTCCCACCATGGGGCAAAAGGGTTATTCTAGCTGCCCCTGCCCCCCCGCCCTAAAAAAAAAACAAAACAAAACAAAAAACCAACCCAAAAACCCAACACCTGGGATCCAAACTGCCTGTGTGAGGGGGTGGGAAGCAGCAAAGAGAGAAAGAGAGGAAAACACAAGAAAGCGGTAGTGGGGAGACATGGCTTCTGATAGCTGTGGTGGAAGGAAACTCATGCCAGGAGGAGATGGGCGATGGGGAGATGGGGAGACACCAAGGAGGGGTAATGTGCCAAAATACTTTCTGTATCAGATCACAGACAGAACCACAGCCAAGGTCCAGGTTTCACCCAGGCTCTCTTAGTCCAGGGGATGTACACTTTGAGATCTGTCCCAAACCCTGTGCCCTCTTGGTCCTCTGCACAACAGGACTTCTTCAGTACTGCAGTTGGGTGCCTTCAGGAGTGATCTTTTCTTCTTGCCACAAGAGAAAAAAAAGCTGAATTTCTTGCAAGGAAATGTGGAAAGTAAGGTTTTGGAGTACCTGCTCATAGATCATCATAATCTACAGGATTGGAGCTGTAGCTGCATTTAGTTTCACCCAAATTCTTGAAACTGGAGTAATGGAAAATAGGTATAAGTTAGTTCAAGGTGATATTAATAGAATGTTGCAGCATAAAAGTTAATAAACTGATCAGGATTTAACTCCAGAATTGTAGGGATTTTAGGATCGTCCTGCTAGACACTGTAGGCCGTGCTGGTTTGCTTAGATAAAGGGACAGAACTGTACGTGGTGGATGTACTCCGTTGTACTTGTTGCCTCCCTTCTCTTCCCCCCACCTCTCCAAATTATGGCTCCATATAAGATCGATTAGCATAAACTGCTGCTCATTGGCTTTAAGAGGAACAATTTTCTGCAGCTCCTTCACACTGGTTTGAAAGGGAAGAAAAAAAAAGCCAAACATTCTGCTTAATTAAGACCTAAAGAGGCGGTGCAAACTTTTGATGATTAATTGAAGCATGCTTTAGACTGATGCATATTTAGTTATTATAATGTGATAATTTTATCTTGTTATACAAACTGCTCCCTTTGGGAACATGATTTAACACTGCAAACACTCCGTGTTTATTGCATTGTTCGTTATGAAAAATACACAGGCTAAAAACCACAAGGAGATGTATCTGAGCAGTATCTGTGCGGCGGGTGCAGGGAGCACTTCTTCCACCTGTAATGACAGAGCCCAGGGGCAGAAGAACACGGTGTCGGAACTCCCACAGTAGGTCTCCCCATGAAGAGATGAGAACTCAGAAAAGCAGAGGCTGGAGATTCAGATCTTGTACACATACAGTGTGTGTGTTACCTGCAATGTGTCTTTCTATTAGGAACATATACCTTTCTATTAGGAGTATATGTCTTTCTGTTAGAAATGTGTCTTTCTATTACCTGATGTAATTATAGAAGACAGCTGTACGGATGTTCTGCTGAAAACTCTCCTGTTACTATTCAGTTGTTGCTGTGCCAACTCCTCCTTGTCTCCCCTGCATGAGTACCCACGCTACCTGTCATAAGTGTGACAGAACCGAGAACATACTAAGCACATTGCCAGAGCAGGTCATAAAGTTGGAAGCTCAGGTGAAGAAAAAAATACATTTGTTAAAGAATATTTTCTTTCACTTCAAAATGATCTGTACCAGGACTTGCAAATGTTATTTTCGTAGTTTAGAAACATGTGTCAGCCTAGCTGTGTGAGTCCTGGAAGTGATGGGGAATGATCTTCGTCAGAAGGGCTGCTCCAGTGAGAGCTCACCTGGTGGACATAGACATGCTGTCAGGATGCGCTCGTGTTGCTCAAGCAGATATGCTAAGCTAGGCTACCAGCAACAGTTTGTGAGCGAAGGACAACATTGCCAATGTAGTATACGGAGGTAATTATTGTGGAGAAACTTTCTTAGTGCAGACCTAATCAGAAAAAGATTGGAATAAAGAGTCAAGACAGATAAGTAGTCTCAAACTACTGGATTCGAAATTCCCTGCTTCCCCGTGTTCTCGTCGCAGCAGGTGGTTCTTGCTGAGTGCTCTAGGGGTGGGGATTTGATACATTTTCCTGAAAGAAGGGCAAGAGTCTGGTAAAGTGTTTTTTAAAAAAATTTGGCCTTATGAAACAAAGGTCTGTGAAAAAGTGAGAGGAATTTTATCTTGTATGGAAGATACAAATTTCTGGTTTCAAGTTATTTCAGTGTGTGTTTAGCAAAAGACAGCAATTAAATCACGAGACTTTGGCTTTTCTTATTTCACACAGCCTTGATGTTTTGAGTTTTAAGTTATTGCTTTCCACTGCTGTGGATTGTAATGGTAGAAATACATGGACTATTACTTTTCCATTAATGTTGCAGTCCTCTTTTTCAGTCACTAAGCTTAATGCACTCTAACGAAACGTCCCTATTAGTTATTTTCACAATGTCTCCTCAGACCTCTGCCACAACCAATGTCAGGAAGGAAAGCACACGGTCGGGTTTGGACCTTTACCGTTTTCCCCGGCTCTCATCCACACCCATAGGCCATAGGGCATGGCTCTGTACCTGTCCCAGGTACCAAGAACGGATCCTTTTCTCTGTCGTTCTTAACTTCACTTGAACCTGAAAGAAAGGATTTGATTTTAGAGCAAGTCTTCTCCCCCCCCACTGGGCTGCTCAGGGCTCTTGTTGATGGTCTGTAGGGAATTGATCCTGTGATACTGGACGTTTTCTTTTTATACCTGATGAACTGCATTTCAAGAAGTTAAGAGTTGCATCAAAAATTGGCTTGGGCAAACCTACACCTGCGGGAGCCAAGATGACTTAAAAAGTGAGGTGTTGGTGTACTGTTCGTGTGCTCCGAACCCCCTTCTGAAGTACCGCTCTTTCCTGGCTGCTTTGTGTGGCCATACTCAGCTAAACCTTTTGTAGCAGTGTTCCTGAGTCTCTTCGATAGACGAGGCATCTAGTTTTATTATTACTGTTACTATTAAAAGGATTATGTTGTATGTGACCATTCTTTGATGGGTGGGGCGAGAAGGGAGTAGAAGAGAGAAATAATTTATGTTCTTTGTATTTAGGCAGACACTTTCCCTCCCATTCTCCCTTTCTTCTTTCAAAATGGTGAACATTTTGATTTATATTGATGATGCCTCCTGACTATCAGCTGTCTGTTCCTAAAAGTGCAGACAGTGGCTGGAAGCGGTAGTTTGTAGACCATTTTCTGCCGTTTTATTGACTGTCAGATCTGTGGACCACAGGTGAAGCGATGCTGCTTTAAAGCGTTCCCCATGAGGTGGTGATGAAGTTCTACTGGTCAGGGCATGGGAAGACAACAACTTGACGGAGTAGGTCCCTCTCCCTCTCCTCTCCTTGCCAGGGTCTATCTCAGAGGAGGTCTTTGGCAGAAGGCGGTGGGTTGAGCCTTGCTGTCCTGCATAACCTCCCGCAGAGAAATGTGTCATGCGGCTTTTCCGTGTGAGCAGCTGTTGCTGCTGCTGGGATGCTGTGGAATTGGAAACGGACAGTTGTGTGGTCTTTCTCATCACCTGTCAGTGAAGAGGAGCTCAATGACAGCTGAGGTGTTTCCCCTATGAAATCACACCTGAAAGCCCCTGAGAATCCCCACGGTGGAGCTCTGTGCTTCTCCTTAAAAACTGGGCCCCAGACGAGCCAACTTGCTTCAAAAAGAGCTACTCCAGCACCTACTTTGCCAGTGAACTCTCTTTCAGCTCTGTGATTTTCTTTTTTCATTTATGACAGTTACTCTCACCAGAAATGAAGGCTATTAGAAAGGTATCACCGCTAGATCTTCTGTTTTCCAGAGTTAAAATGCTTCTTATCAGCAGGAGAATATATGTTGCTGTGATCTGAAACAAGAGGTTGCTGTCTGTTTCCTTTCGTTCACAGGATCTTCTGTCCTCCTGATACATTCAAAGGGGCAGGTTTGGTCTGGAAGGGATTGGTTTGTTATGGTGCAAAAGTAGCTGAATCTGGGCACCTTTGTAAAGGCTTAGTACTTCAAATGGCTCAGGATAAAGAGCCAGAGAAGGGCAGCGAAGGTGGTGAAGGGTCTGGAGCACAAGTCTGGTGGGGAGTGGCTGAGGGAGCTGGGGGCGTTTGGTCTGGAGAAGAGGAGGCTGAGGGGAGACCTGATCGCTCTCTACAACGACCTGAAAGGAGGGGGTAGCCAGGTGGGGGTCGGCCTCTTCTCCCAAGTAACAAGTGATAGGCCAAGAGGAAATGGCCTCAGGTTGCACCAGGGGAGGTTTAGATTGGATATTAGGAAGAATTTCTTCACTGAAAGGGTTGTACAAGCACTGGAACAGGCTGCCTGGGGAAGTTGTGGAGTCGCCATCCCTGGAGGTGTTTAAAAGACGTGTAGGTGTGGTGCTTAGGGACATGGTTTAGTGGTGGGCTTGGCTGTGCTAGGTTAACGGTTGGACTCGATGATATTAAAGGTCTTTTCCAACCTAAACAATTCTATGATTCTGTGATCAAAATGGGAGGAAGATCTCTCGGGCTGTGCTGGAGTAGTTAGCATCCTGGCCAAGACTGGTGTGGAGGGAGGGCTGTGAGGATGCGGTGCAGCACAGCCCGGTGCTCCCGTGTGCCTGGCTGCGATTGCAACCGGCCTAAGGGCAGGCTTCTTCACCCTCTCAATGGCTAGTGATAATTTTGGCCAAATTGTTTTGATTTCCCTTGATGGTTCAGTGTGTGAAAGCATTTATAATATTGGCAAATCCCACTCTAAAGGGCAAGCGATAAAATACATTAAACACAAATCTGTGTTATAACTTAGCCTTAAATATAGGTTTAAAGGTAGACAGTCTGATTAAAACTAAAAGGTCATTATTTTACATTGTACAATTTTACTTGTAGCTATAAATCATAGCACAATTTGTGGAAGGAAAAAAGTTATTAAACTGGCAGTATTTATTCCGTTAAGGTGAATAAAATGCAGCACGTAGTTCTGAGTTATGATAGCCGGGGAAAGGAGCCAAATCACTCTGCTAAAAATTAGTTTGCCAATAATTTTACAGAACGATGACAGCGTAGCTTCAAAAACAAATCCTTTATAGGGAAATGGGATGGCTGCATGACAGACTCTCTGAGCTATGAATTCTCCACAGCTCATGGACCAGGAACTGCTTTAACAATTAGTCTTTGGGGATTTTTTTTTTTTTTTCTTTTTTTTTTCCAGAAGTTAGACAATGGCTGCTGTCTGTAACTGAAAGGTCACACTGTGTCATAGACTGGATATAAGAACTGAAGAATTCCGAGTTTTAAGTCAGAAAGGTTCCTGCTACCTTAAAGTCTTCATCTGTTTAAGAGTCTCAACTATTCACTGCCCCTGTCTGCGAAGCCGGGGTGGGAATGATGAGCACGTGAGGATATTGCCAGCACTTCAGTAATAAGCCCTGGGGTTTTTTACGTGGCAGAAGGCGTACATGCCACATTCGTAACACATGTTAGCCAAGAGCTCGAAAGAGGCTCAGGAACTCTGCATGAATTAAAATTTGAACGATGACTGGAAAGTAAGCTGGCAGACTTTACCACAGTGCTACATCTTACTTCTTGCTCAAGTCTGTGTTTCTGTGACTACTATATTCACACGAAAGCTCCCTGTTTTCTGTGCTAGTCGTTATTTCAAAACAACGCAGAAAAAGGGTATTTCATGTTCTTTCTTATTTAGAAGAGGGCTCTTGTTAGAGACCTGCCTTGGTGCAGTACGTTCGGGGTGTGTTCTGTTACCAGCTCGCTGAGCAGAACATCTCAGGGGCTCACTACCACAGACTAAGTAACAAGAACAAAGCAGCAATACTCATTAAGCCTCTTACATGGTTACTCGTTCAGTAAAGAGTTGTGCACTCTTAAACATGCTAAAAAGCTCTTGAGATTTCCAGAGCTTTTCAGCCATGCACCATTTTTTAAAGCTAATAATCTTTTCCACCCGTCTTAGAAGCTTTGCCAATCGGCCGAGCCTGGCTGGCACAGGTCACCAGCTGCCTGCGGACGGAGCTGGTGACCACAGGCGTGCCCAGTTCTGCTCTCAGACAGTGAGGAAGTTAGAAATAAGATGAGCCGGTGCTGGTTGTATCTAAGAGTAAGCGTGCAGATGTCTGAGGAAGGTGTTTGCATCTCATGTAAACATTGTTCTTATATTTTTGTTGTAGAAGATGATGTGTCAAATGTACAAATAATGTGTGCCTGGTGCCAGAAAGTTGGAATCAAGCGCTATTCCCTGAGTATGGGAAGTGAAGTGAAATGCTTCTGCAGCGAGAAGTGCTTTGCAGCTTGCCGAAGAGCATATTTCAAGAGAAACAAGGTAAGAGAAATAAGGAAAGATGTAACCTACATAGACATAGCTTTAATCAGGCCCAGCCTGGGTCTCATTTAGCATCTAATAGAAGCTCTTTTCTTTTGTTTTCTCTGTTTCACCTAGTCCCTCCACTTTCCATCTGTATTGTCTGTTGGACTGTCAGCCCTTTACTAACCTTGTTTCTTTCAGTTTCCTTCAGCTCAATGCTTGGGTTTTGTGAGAGTCAGGGAATTCAAATACTAATAAGCATTAATGTAAGAGTCCCAATTTGGCCTTAGAGTCTCAGGATACTTGCTACGTATGCACAACTAGGAGGAGGTATCATGGAAACAGAGTAGAGGAGGGTTGCGTATGACCGTGTCACTAAGTCTCGTGGCACTGGGATCATGGCCAGTGGGTAAATGCTTTTAGGGCCTAAGCCTGGGTCCCCTCACGATAGCGGACATCTTCCCACTGCTGCTAGTGAGCTCTCATTTCATTGTTTTAAAGTGTATCATTACTAATAAATTAGATCATTGCTGCAAAATTCAGGCACTATATAGTTTTGGGGTTGGGGTAAGCAATGTTAGAACATCTAGACTAGTGTGAAAACCCCTCCTACTCAATTTAAATTTAACTCTTGTCTAAAATTAGAATGCAATCCTAATACAAAAATTGCTGTAATCACTGAAGTACAGTGCCTAAAAATGCCCTCTAGGTTACTTCAGCAGCTGTTTTTCTGCAGCAGAATGTGCGATATGTCATTTAAAGAAAGGAGCAAAGGAACGCTCTGGCATTTTTAGTTGTTGAAAAAGTAGCTGTGTCCTTTTGGTGCTTAATAGTATAAGTCTTTATTGTCTTAGAAATGTTCATTATTCATAAAACCCTTTACATTTTGGTTTTCTAAATGATGCCATTTTACCTCATGCTACAGAACATTCAAAGCCTGTCAAGTTCAAACTGAATTCAGGTCTCTAAATCTGGTCTTTTACATCTGTGGTAATAACAAATAAGTACATGTGGATCCTAGATTCAAGTTGCAATGTTATAGCAAATTACCCTCCTTTATAAATTTAGGTCACGTCATCCTGCCAAAAAAAAGAAAAAAAAAAAGGGAAAAAAATGCCTGAAGAATTAGGTTGCAAAAATCAGTAGAGTGGAATTTTAGTGACAGTCTTGGAGAATCAAGCTTATAGTGTCTACTGGAGCAGACAGGCAAGTTAAAGTCATGTGAGTCTTCTGCAAGAAGTGGTGTGTACATCCTTTTTATCTAGAAAAAGTGTAGAGGAGGGAAATACATGCTCCTTAGATGCCCCTCATTTGAAAATAAGTTCCCACGGATATATGTGTGTGTGCACACATGCACGTTTAGGCACATGCAGTTCAATGTGCCTTACAACGTGTAAGATGCTCTGGGGTGACAGGATCCAGATCACCATCAGCTGATGCTCCTGTGGCTTTCAGTCACAAATTTACGTGGGTAAGAAAGTTCATAGTAATGGAGGCATTGTCAGTGATCCTAGTTAGGTGGTCCTGTGTGTCCAGCAGTGATGAGTACCAGATAATTTGGGCAACCTTGGGGTTGCAGATGAAGGAGCAACCACTTCATAGTGGATTTGGTTTCATCTACAGCTTAGATCCTGAAATAGGAGGTTTAGATCCCTCCTAAATGAAAGTAAATACATGTTAGCATAATGCATATGTGTGCTTCAACCTTCTACTAACCCATGAGTGGTGAGATTCAGTAATAGTTAATGGCCATGAATTCAATCAGTCAGGCAATATATGAAAAAGTTCCCTTTTACCTGACTTAGAATTCATTACCCTTGTGCTTTGTTGGAAGCCTCCTTGTCCTTGTATTATGAGAAAGTATGAATTAGAGCATCTCATTCCCCCTGGTTCCCTTTTCTACACCTCTGTTAACTTCTTCTGGAGCCTAAAAGATGCTGAATATTTCCATCCAGAAAGCTCTCTGTATTCATTATTTTTTATATATATGCATATAAATAACAAGAGATGTTCCTAATCTTTTCATATACCATCATATCCCAGTGAGATGTCCTATTCTTCACGAAAGAGGTTGAAAATGAACAAAATGTCATATGGGAGGACTTGGCAAAACATGGAGAGATAACATATAATTGATAACATGTTGATTGCTGCCTTGGCTCTTGCTTCAAAGCTAAGCCCATGAGTCAAATTTTCTTCCTCTTTGCACCTGTGGAATCTGGAATTGCACAGGATCTGACCCAGCAAGGAAAATCTGGAGCTGCCCCTTGCATGTCTATTAGATGCTCAGGGGACAGAATATTTAGGAAATGCTGCCGTTAAATCAAGAGAGGTACAGTAGAATTCAGCAGACCCTCATGCTTTCTGTTTTGCATTTCACCTGTTAGTAATAGAGTGGAGTCTTGAGGAACAAGATCAAAGGAGCAAGGCTGCAGTAGTTTCAGATTTAACCGCTGACCTTTAATCTGTTATTACTAGTCTGACAGCTTACCTGTCTTCTCCATGAGTGTAATGCTTATTTATGTATTTGAGCAGTTACGCCACTCTACACTTTCTCGTTTTGCAAACAGAGGAGTAAAATAGGCACGTTTCACCTGCCTTATGTATGTTTTAAACAGCGGATCTCCGCCACAATATAGTGTTGTATTACGTTAAATATGTACAGCTGCTGCATTTCTGGGAGCTGATAGGACTTTGTGGTCACTTCACTTAAGGCTTGAATTTCCTAATGGATTGTGTTATGCAGTCTTCCCTCTCTCACCAAGATAAGAAGTGCTGTAATAAGTGCTTGCTTAAAATGATAGGACTGTTTAAACAGTAAAGAATAACTCATCACTAATGTCTCAAAACAACACTAGGTAATGCTGCAGACTACCCATCCCCGAATGCCGATTGCTCTGTTTGGAATTAGGACTTTTTTCATCATCCTAATAACAAAATCTTCTCCCATACATGGGGCAAATGCATGCTGAAGTGGTGCTTGCCCACAGATTCCCAGCTGGAAGAAGGCTTGGCATGAGACCATCTTGAAGTGTCCCCTGGAGAACAACAGAAGTGCTCCAAAAAGCTGCAGGTTCGCGGGGCACCGACTGCTCCCAATCTCTAACTCCTTCCCAGCCCTCTCCCGCCGTAGGTTTAGCAAAAGTAGCAATGCACTGGAATAAGCCAGTGCCTTTCTGGCCTTGGGGGTGTTTGAACCCAAGCGGTTTAGTGGGAGGTGCACATCAGTCCGTATGTCCCAGCGGAGTTGTGTTCATTTGTGTCCCGAAGCCGTGCCCCTGTGCCCTCTGCATCCATACGGAGCCAGGGTTGTCGGGGAGCTTCATGGCTGGGACGGGCAGTTTGTAAGGAAAAAGACTTGGGCAATTGTAAGTTGCTCTTCTTGTAAGAAATGCGAATTTTGCCCCAGGTATCCTGTGGCCATCGCCGCTTAAAATTATCTATATTAGAAACCATGCCTTGCAAGAATAGAAATCTACATGTTTTGGAATTATAATAGGTTTCCACACAGAGTGTAATTTTATCTAAATTACCAGAAATAGATGAAGAAAAAATTGGGGTTTTTACCCCATTAGGCAAAAAGCAAAGTATTTAGACTACCAATTTAGAAAAAACCTAAAAATAGCATGCCCCCCAACAAAAGTAACCCAAAT
>NW_009595572.1:27167-42222 GCF_000690535.1 Cariama cristata
TTCCTGCTCCTGTTTGATCCAGTATGCGTAGTCAAATACACATAACGAACTAATGTATAATAATAACCTGTTGTGTGTAATAACACCGATTAAAAGGAAGCTTTGCAGGAAAAGGGAGCATTTCATACTAATGTTTGTAACTAAAGATTTAAGATTTGGAGCTGTTCTGATGCTCCCTTCCTTAGAGATTTAATTTTATAGGCCAACTAATATAAAGTTAAGTACCAAAGAGGCACATAAGGGCAAAAAGCGCTAGACCACCAAGTTTCAAAATACTAAATTTAAAGGGAATGATTGGATTCATAATTGGATCCAGTGAGTTTGAAGCCTGAAAAGATTAATTTTGAAATTAGGCTTATTGACTCAGTGGGTCAGAAAACAAATTTATTATGACCAAATAGCCAAACCTAGAATGAGGACTGAGTTCATAGGGGTTATAGGCTCTATTCACAGATCTGTTAAAGGATAATTTACTTGATTTGACTAAGACATTGGAGATGAAGTGACTGCAAGGTTGTCAGCCGGTATTTTACACTTGACCTTGTTCCTGTTTCGCACTGCCTCCCGATCAGGAAAAGAGATGATAGATGTTTTTGTTTACAGTGCAGTCAAATTTCATTTATACTAATAAACAAAAAGATATAAATCAAAAAGTAAATGTAGACGGCAGTTTAGCAGCACAAAGATGTAAACGATGACGGCTCTTTTCTCCCCGTTTGGGATAGTGATGGGCAGGACCGTGTGTGTGAGACAGGCAGTGTGGTTTCTACTCTTTTATCTCATTTGCGTAGCAAGAATGATTGTGAACAATCAAACGGGGCGGTAAGAAGTCGTACGCATTTATTTAGTCCTGCGTTCTGTTGCATTAGACAATTCCTTACATTTTCAAATTATATTTAAAGATGGTAAAGTGCACACAACATCATAAAGCCTTAGTACTCTGGCCTGAGTAGTTTTTTGGTTAATCAATGTATATCACTATGTGATTAATACGGACGTGTATATACAAACACATACTAAAAGCTGGGAGTAAACAGAAGCTATCATTCCCCAAAATTATTCCTGAGGATTGTCAGAGAAAGTTCTCTGATTTCAAGCTTAATTGTGCAGCCTAACAGTGCATAGGAAACATTTAACAATCTCCCTGTTAAGTCAACGAGTAACAGCAAAAAAAAAGAGTTGCTTTCTTCTCTTTCTTATGCACCTGCAAAATTTAATTTGTAAAATGATCATCATTCCTGAAAATTTGGAAGATTGCTTAAAGCAACTTAATGCAAATAATGCCCCTGACAACAACAACAAAAAGCTTATCTGTTACATCTTCCTTTAGAGTCTCTTTCCTTAGGAAGTTTTGAAACGCATGGGGCTCTGGATAGAAAACCTGTTTCTCCTAGAGATTTAACTTGCGTTAATTAGGTATTCAGGAAGGTGAGTGTAGAGCAAGTGTCCTACCTGGTTTGCACAAAATCATCCGTATTTGGTTCTGCAGAGGGGTAGAGAAGCGGAATTTAATAAACGGTTCACAAAGTTGCTTCTTCTGCTGCGGGTTTGCGTAGAATGCGTGTGTGTGTATTGATGGGTGCCCGTGTGCGTATGTGCACATCTGCGTGCGTGCCTACTCCCGTTTGGCACAGCAGCCAATTAATAACATTTTTTGCAAATGCTTGAAGGTGGAAGGGGAAAAGACGACAAACATCTCCGTAGCTATGATTGCTATGTTGAGATATAAATGAGTGTTGATGAGTGAATACGGATGAGATGCTGAGTCTGCAGAGGAAATAGTTCAAGTGTGGGGCAAAAATGCAAAGTTCTCTGAGGAACTATCTGGAGAAGGAGGGGAAAGGAAAATATCCTCCCTCAGAGGATGTTTTCAAAGTTTGTGGAGGGTAGAAGGCTGCAGACAGTGACCAAGACAGACACTGAAATATCGAGCAAATCCTGAGCTGTGAAAGTGATGGGTGGCATCAGTTGGGAAGGAGAAGAGTTGGCCTCGTTGTCTAGCTGTCATCAACTGGCCTTTTTACTTACTGGGTACTCAACCCAGAAATCTCTTTCCCTAGACCTGAGCTAGGATTTTTCATGATTAGAAGATGCAAATGAAATTCCAAATTAACCTACTGAGACCATCAGTCAGAATATCTCATGGCTCACCCACAGCACAGCAAAACATATTAACATTGCTAACGATGAAATGCATCAGCACCTGACTGATGCCACCAATGACTTAATGAAGGGATCTGGCAAACCCTGCGTGCCTGTCAGTTTGCAAACTCAGTGGACATTTTACTGTCCATCTGCTGCCATTTAATACTATAAATTTGAATCAAATTTCCATTGTCTGAATTACTAGCAGGTATCCAATCCAATTAAAAGGCGTGTTCACTTTCAATTTTAACCACCATGTCACATTACATCAGTTGTGTTCCATTCTGGCTACTTTGGCTATATCAAGATGAATATGCTAATTACAGCTTGAGAATCTGCTGCCTCTTGGACAGCAGGCATTAGATTCAAATGAAGCGACCAGTTTACGCGAAGTGTCCTCACATCAGTTCTGGACAGTGTCAGCGGTTGCATCTCTCCTTCTTGCCAGAAGCAGGTTTTGTTTACATAGAGATGTTACAACAGAACACCGCTAATTGCATTAGGACTTGACTAGAAGTGCTTTTAAGGTTTTCACGCACTAGATGTATGGAGTTTTCCTTGTTTCAGCAGTTTACAGCAATGATTTGGATTTACATAGATGTTGTGACACCTTGATATTGGAGGTGTGAAAGGAGTTGCTGCCTACCACAGTGGCTGAGGAAGAAAGGTGGCCGGTAGCTGTTTTTCTGGAGGTTACTGAGATGCTTTACTGAAGTCTTAAATCACTTTTAGGATGAATTTTTGAAGGGGAGGGGGAGGCACTAGGGGAAAACCAGTTAATTTGCTCCATTAAAAAGTTTGGCAAGATAGACTTCATGATCTGTATCCAGGACATTTTTACCTCACCAAGGGATTTTTGATTAAAGAGCTTAGATGCGTAACAATGATGCATTCAGAAAATGAGCAGATACAATACACTTGGGTGCTTACTTTACCTCTGAACCCCTTTGGCTCCAACGTATGTGAGCTAGGCAATCGCTCAAAAAAATACTGCTTTCTCCTACGTTCTGTGTCTCGGTTCAGGTTACATTAGATCAGCCCACGTTGCCGTGTCTCGTCTGAAATTAGGCACCTTCCAGCTTTGTTTCCCTGTGATCGACACAGAGTGAGCATCAAGAACAGTCTTTATTCTGATGAAAACTTAGGGTAGATCTCCAAAGTGCATCTGATTTGCACAGATTATATTTAGTACCACTTTTGCCTTTCCTAACGAATACATCAATCATTAATACTAATACGAGCTGGGCAAATAATGAAATGCATATTAAAAAATATGTTTGTTCAGAAATATCATGACATTTGAATAAATTATTGCCTCAATGCATCTGTTCACTTATCAGTCAGCTCATTAACTTAGGGAAATATTGAAAAAGGAGATGGAGTATTTTTTTCACTCTATATATTTTTATTTAAAAACCAAAATTAAGCAAATATGTTTTTCAAAAATATGTTTGGATGAGGAACACTGTTGTGAACGACACTCTCCATACACACTCCTGAAAGGAGGTATGGAATATTACAATTAACCACATAGTTTAACGGGGTGGAAGGTCATTTCTAGTCCTAAAGCTTCTTGGGAGCACACATTGCTATCGCAGTTCGCTAGTGGCGAAGTAATTTGTGCAGGTGAGGCAGCAGTTCAGTGGAGCTGCGATATTTCTTGTCAGCTGCTGGTCTGTATTTAATTACTCTCTTACTCTCCCGAAATGGTGACTTCCCTCTCCATCATGCATAGAAACCTTGGGACAAATTCAAGGATGAAACTGAGTCAGGCCAAGGGGGTAAATCACATCGTATATCTTTTGGCCCATTCTAGGTAGGAGTGTTTCATCCCTTTTAGGTTTGTTTGCAAACATTTTCTGGTTTATGGGAAGACTGAAGAAACTCTTAAAACATTAACCTTGAGTCTGGCCTCGTGTGTCTAAACAAGGCTTGGAGAGGCCAAATGGATATAACTTACAAGCTGCTGGATGAACAGGAAAATCTACTCCCAGGAGTTGTTGTTAAAGTCAACTTCTTGCCACCTATCAAGCCGTGCTCGATGCGCAAGTGTTAAACTTGCTGGAAGAATGAGGTGGGTTTTATAGGGCAAAAGTGTGAAAATGTCAAATATCTTTCCTGTAGAAAATAATTTCTGCAAGAGTATAAGACTGTTTGCTGGCTCCCTAAGTTCAGTGACGGGCTGTGCTCCGTCAGAACCCCAAGAATTTACAACTCACCCATTTGAATTTAAATTGGGCTGAAAGTAAACATATGTTGCAAGTTGTCAGCCTGGATGCAATTTTGTGTCTAAAGTAAATATACTCTTTTAATAATTATAAATGGTCATTGTAAATGTACTTTTAAAAAAAATTTTTTTTTGTTTAATAATTTTTAGAAACAGTCATAAAATATCTGATGGTTTTGGAGTGGGAGGGTGTGTGTGTGGCTTCAGATGATTTTGGTTTATTTAATCTCCTGCCTAAGAAGCAGGAGGCTGGACTCTGCCTCTGGCACGGAGGGGCTGATGGAGATGCTCAGGCATGGTACCCACGCGCATTTGGCTGGCACACATGGGGCGGGCAGGGGCAGATGTGTCGCTGTTGCTGTCCATTTACTTTACAAGCAGAACAGAGCATCTCTCTGGCTCTTATCTGGGCTTTGCAAGGGGAAGAGTCTTCAGTGGGTCATGGTATCCCAGCACAGCTTTACTGGGGAGTGTGTGAGACCATCAAGGACCCAGTTTCCCCCATTAGCACTGACTGAATCAGTAATTTTCCCGGTGTCGCATAGATGGATGCAGCAGAGCAGTGTCCTGTAGGCCTGTGGCCCTTCCTTCCCCTGAAGTTTGGACTCTCAAATGGAACAGGAAACCTGTTGAGGTAGAAATCAAACAACAATTCAGCCTCACTCACTCTTACTCGTTTTAATTTAGCCCCCAGGCTTTCACAGTTGCAGTGCACAGTGCTACTAAATCAGGTGGAAGAGAGCTCCTAGAACTAAATATGAGTCTTAAAAGCTTAATCTAGAGATTTAAACAGAACACTGACCTTTAGATATTTATGAGGAGGTAGGTTTGAATAATTTCATGGCGTAGTAGTAATAATGGTCAACTTTGGCCGTTGTTGAATGGTTCAGTCTCATGCCTTCATTTGCAGAAGCAATGTATCGATATCAATGCCTTGGTAAGGCAGCTCCCCGCTGAGCTTTGTCTAATGCACAGGCATTAAAAGAACAGGTGGCTGTCCTCCTTACTTCTGTGTCGGAAGATGGCAACTTCATCCTAAGGAAAGGAAGGAGCAGGAACTCTGAAAGAGAAGGCTCTAAAATACCAAGGAAAAGGGTTAACCAAGAGAAAGTTTAAAAAAAGGGGAAAAAAGAAGCATTGAATCACTCTGGAGGCTATTTAAGAACACCATATTAGATGCACAGATGGTACATATACCTCTGAGCAAGGAAAAAGTAGAAAGGGGAGAGTAAATCTGGCATAGTTAAGTGAAGAAGTGCATAAGCTTAAAGGGACACTGTCAACTTAAAAATCACACTTTTATTGGAAAATTTGTTACCTACTACTGTTACAAATGACACCTATGATTACTGTAACTGAAAGATGAGACAAAAAAACTCCCTCTGCTTTTTGGTGCGCTTTCTTTGGGCCCGATGCAGAGTCCATCGGCGTCGGTGGGTGACGTCCCATTGCTTGTAGTCAGCTCCAGATCAAGCCCTGTTCATATTTGCCTGTACACTGTGTATGAGCAGTTTCATTATTTTGCATGCAGTCTGTTTTCTTATTGTTTTTCACACAGCAAGAGAGGAAAAAAACCATTTTTTTTCCGAATTGGAAGTGTAGTTGTTAAAGTATGGAAATGCCAACAGGGTCCCAGGGGCACTTGGACCAGAAATACCAAATGTTTTGCGGTTTAAAGACAAAACTCATCCTTGCAAAAATTTTGAAAAGCATGATGAAGTCAGTTATAACCCAAGATCCTTGAGATAAACTGCAGGAATAAAAGGACAAGGAAATTATCTGAAAGGTGTATGTATAAGGCACTGTAGAAAGTATAGAAAAAGTGGCTCTGTGGAAAACAAAACCCCACCTGTAAGTCCCCCATGCCCACAGGCCACCCAGCAGTGACTCTGGCCCTTCTGAAAAAGCAGAAGAGCAGAAAAATGAAGTTACATCTTCTGCATCCATCCTCACCACGGAGGATGATGAGGAAATTCCTGTCCCAAGGACACTTTTCACGGGAAATCAAGTGTGGCCTTGTGACAGAGATTGCAGTCTCTTAGGAGGAAGTTAGGGAGCAACTTCAGCAACTCGAGAGCAGTAAATCACCAGGAGCAGATGGTACTCAGCCGAGTGTTCCTAAGGAAATAAAAGTGTGAAGCAGCAGAGATATTGACAAGGATCTGCAATATATCATTAAAACCAGCAACTGTTCCTGAAAATTTGGAAGTCATTTGTATGGTGCTTTAAAAAAAAAAAAAGACGTAAGAAGGTTGCTTTCTTCTTGAGCATAGGAAACAAAGCTGAGAGCTCCTAAGTAATTTTTATTTAATTTGCTTAATGGCAGAATAAAGTAACTTTCAGTTAGGCATGACCTGGCAGGTTGTAATATTGTAAAGAACAACTGGGATGTAATTTTTATACATAACAGCTTTTAGACAAAGATATTTAGGTGAACATAGTTTATTTGGACTCAGGGTCACGTTCGCTGGGTCAGGTTGTTTGGTTTTGATGTGTTATTTGATGTCTATGGGTAGTTTGATGCCCTCCACAGAAACAAAGAGCCCGTTTTGGCACAGCAGCGTACCTCTGGCCGCGTTTTCATGGGAAGTGGGACGTTTAAATAAGAAGCCGATTGCATTCCAAAGGACCCAAGTTTACTGCCAACATAAAAAATACTTTATAATGCTAAGGAATGTTTTCTTATGTGCTGCAAAAGCTTTTAATTCAATTTGCTACAGAAAAATTAATTGTTTTTAGAAAAAAGTTGGATTTTTCAACAAAAAGCAGATCACTTCGATGCACAAAACCACTCAACCAAATCCCCCTTTTCTGCTGTTATACCATATGGGCAAGGAGTAACAGAGGAGTACAGCCGTTTTGCCAAGCAAACACAGCTAGTATGTACACACATGTACGGAAATCAGCCGAGGGAGGCAAATTAGAAGTTCTAATGGATTTGGAATTTAGTAAAGCACTTGAAATAGCATCTCATGAAATCTTACCCTCAGATTAATTCAAATTACTTTGGATATGAACACTGTCAAGTGGCCTGAAACCAGGCTCAAGGAATAAAGTAAAGGGTGGTGATAAAGAGCGGCATATCAGGTTGTGGGTAGAGAAGTGCCAGAGGGACTTTCGTGAGGTTGGTCTTGTTTCATATTTCATTAATGATCTCCAGGAGAGAACAGAGAGCAAGTTCACAAACTCTGCAGATGATACTAAACTAGGATGAGTTGCAGATACCAGACAGGACAGAAAATAATTCTCTGGAGGAATTAGAAATAATGAAAAAAAACAACTAAATTACTTGTGCTTTGACAAAGGTGAGTTAATATGTCTAGGGAAAAAAAAAAAGACAAACACCTGAAAAAAATACCATAGTGGAGTGAGCGAAGCTGGACAAGAGGCTGAAGCTGAGGATGGGTAAGGGTCATAAGTTGGACTGTGGAGATGTAAGTGTGGTTAAATGGCCATAGCTAGGGTCTGGAGTGTGGGGGTGTGCAGGAGGATAGTTGGGGGATTGCTGAAACATGGATAGAGCACGGAGCGGCAAGATTTGGAGGGAGTTTGGATGGGCAGGGTTAAGGGATGAGCAGAGTCAAAGATGATTTAGGGAATATGAAAGTGTTAAGCCTGTGGAGAAGGAGGAGAAGGCTGGAAAGAAGTTCGTCCTTTGCAATTTCGGTGTATAATGCTTCGATGTGTTAGCACTTGGAACTGTAACCTGAAATGAGCTGCTTTGCTTGGGATGGACTAAGCTGTGACGAGCAAACACTAGTAAATACCGAAGCTGGCACTGGCAGAGGGAATGCATACACCGCCTTCTGTGTATTTTCCGTCTCCGACTTCTGCAGAAGTGAAAGGATAGCATACTTGGATTCAGCGGGCAGTATTACTTCCCAAAATTACACTGCCCATTTTTAGACTGAACTATCACAAATAGTAGTTAAAGGCCTGAGCCACAAGCCACTGAAATAAACAGGAGTGCTCTGTCCGGAGTAGCAGTTGAACTGGGCCTGAAATTAAATAGTATAGTTGCATAGGTTTGATAAAACCAATGATTATTAGCAAAATATATAGCTAAGCCAAGTAAAAGAGCAATGGAAACCAAACCTCATTCATCAGAGATATTGCCTGCCAGTGCAAGCCCCAGATGCGTCCTATAACTGCATAGATTACAGGATATTTTTCACTCCTTCCTTCAGGTATTGGCTATTGTCAGCTGCAATTTGCCAGCTGAGATGAACAAATGGGCTGATCACTATGGCGAGACCCATCTTCCTAATCAGAGCGGTTGCGCTGATGGCATGGCAAGCGTGAAGGGCTCCGTGACATAATCCAAATCTAAATTGACGTGTCCCACTTGGTCGACCAAATACATAACTGGTGTAAGCAGGCGTAGCTTTATTAAAATCAATGGGGCTACTTACATCAGCTGTAATTTTGGCCCAGTGTAGGAATTGTCATAGCTCCATTTAGTTCTTAGTGGGTCTGGAGAAGCAATAGGTTTGCTGTAGTGTCACTGGAAAGTTTTTTTATTGTTATCATTAAAATGAAAACGTTTTGTCTCACTTTCAATCATCCTCAAATCTCTCGTAAAAATTTTCAACATTCATAATGCAGTTATCAGTGTCACCACATTGCTCTTTTGAAGTATTTTGAAAATGTCAGTATTTTTTAGTATTTACTGTTGACGAAAATATGGAAAGTGTAGAAGACTTTTTAGAAAAGGATGAAAGCAATATGTGAGGTTGTGTTCAGTCTCACATAGTAAGGGCTATTTTTAAAGAAGTATCACATAGAACTCTAATTCATTATATCTGGACATTTGAGTATAAAATGTAATGTGTAGCACCTTCACTATGCCTAACTTTTCCAAAGAACACAACTAGAGATATTAGAGCATGTTGCATAGCTTGTAAGGTGTTTCCTAAAATTGGTTTCCTAAAGATGGCTAATCGTAGAAGTGGTTATTTTGAGCTTTTTGTTTCTTCAGCCTTGAACTTAGGTTTGAATAGCTCAATATAAATTGCAGAACAGAATACGCAATAAGGTACTGACCACCAGTTTCAAAACAAAGGAGGTATTTTGATCTTGCAGATGTCAGGGACAATGTTTCCACTGATGTCAGTAGGATGAGAACTAAATTCCAAGCTACAAGCCAATGGTGGCATTTCAACAGGAAAAATGAGGAATTAGATACTTGTCTGTGTACTTTGTGATCTACAACTATGACTTTTTGCTGATAAAGCTGTATATGGTACTTTAAATTTAACCTAATTTATATTAAATAAAATAAGGCCCAGATCTGCCACACTTAGACTGAATAGCTCTTTATCCTCCAGTAGCCCAGGGCAGGGAGGTAATGCACATTTTTCCTCCTTCGCCATTCTGCCTTATCCTTTCCCTTGCTTTATTAAGTGGAACCTTTTGAGCCTTTGCAATACAGCTACCAAACTTTTAACCTCTCTCTGGCTGTGCCTTCCTACATTTCCTAACCTGTTTCTCCATTTTCACTGGCAAGGTGAGGATAAGGTATGGCGTTTACTGTTCCGTGTTGTGTTCTGTATTTGCAGCATGTCTTGTCTTGTCTTATGGATGTTTTCTTAGATTGTGGGTTTTTTGGTGAAATGTATCGAGGAGATCCTCAGTTGTTTTTTCTCTGTGCCCTGAGCGGGGTTTAACTTACCACCCCATTAAACAGTCATTTCTTAAGTGCAATTGTGATTACTGGAACGTAGGTTGCTATTAGTAATCATCTTTCCATCCGTACTGTTACATTAATCATGTGAGGAGACACGGTGTAAGTTTGGATCCAGCAGGATGACAGCGTCTTGTTCGTGGTGATCCGAAATTCAACCCGTGAAGCAAAGAATGACTTTTACAAGTCATTCTCGTGTTTGCCAATTTTGAAGGCAGCTCTGTGCCATTTTGCAGTACTCCATGCTAATTGTGACCCGTGTGGATTTAGGGCTTTCATGAATAATACAAGAGATGCAGGAGCAGTTGGAAAAAAACAGTTTCGCGCGTTGTTTGTGTCAGGGCTTGGTAATGGATTTACCCTCGAACGCAGCCACTGCTAAGAAGACATTCTGGTTTCCAGGGCCTCACGCTGTGCACACAGGAGTCATTTCAGTTTTGCACGCACGGCTCTCTAGCTGCTCTCCCTTTGTTTCCGAATAGCGCGTGCTCTGCCGCGTACATGTGCCTTCACATACTCCTACAGGAAATCTACTTTCACGCCCAAGAGGAAGAAAGTCTCACACGTTTTCGGCAAATAAGCATGTTCCTTTGGGAAGCGTGCTTGCAGAGGAGCACGGAGGACAGTACAGCTGTACGCATTCTGCTCGGAGATAATCAGCACCCCAGCAGGAGCACCTTCCCCGCACAGCTGTACAATTCCCTTTGCTCTCTAGAAGGCACTGCACCCTACGTGCAGTTTCCAAGCTACATTTAACACAATTGCCCATCAGCACTTAGGAAGCAGTTACCACAGAAACCCAGCAGAGACCAATTAGTCACATGATTAAATTAATTAAAATAACCCAGGGTATCTGCCATCTTGCTTCTTTCTGCTACGCGTAGCGCATGACCCAGGCGGAGCTGTAATTGGGTAGCATTATTGTACCTTTTAATCCTAGAATCATCTTCATACTGTACTGGAGGTGGTCTTTGATTTTTCCTTTTCTGCCAAACTGCATAAATCCCTTCGCAGAGATCCGCATTATTCCCTTGCCGCAGAGATGCATTATTCCTTTTCTGGAGATCTGTCTTATTGCACAAAAAGCATTCTCCAGCCCCCTCAATAAGCCAAGTAGTATCAAATTTACAAAACATCAGATTTAACAACAGCGAGATTTGTTATGTTTGGGGTAAGAGGATTTGGAAACATTTTCAATTGCACAGCGAAGACTTTTGGAGGTCTTTAATGACAGCTCTAACAACACTTGCCAGAGAGAGCTCTGTAATATGTATTAGCACTTGACCTGAGAATTGTAAAGCACTAAGAAAAGACTGTATGTTGTGTCTTCATTTCCCGAGTTATACTGTTACTGCAACGGGGTGCGTTTAAGTGGAACAACCTGTCTGCCTTGTAATGCTGCTTCCTGGGAAAGGCAGGCGGTTTGGTTTCCTCGCTCTTTTTTAAAACCTAGAAATGCACAGTCATACTCTAACTTGGTAAATCAGTCCTTTGTCCTTGGTCCTTTGGCTGCCCTGATAATGGCATCCTCCGAATATCCATGTCACCCGGGGTTTTCTTCCATTATATCAGTGTCGTACTTCTGCATGCACACAAATCATCTCTACCTGAAATGGCATAAAACACGGAACGTTGCAGTTTCCATCTCATCAAAGATTTGCTGGTGACTGCTCTGAAGTTACCTTGATCCATGGCACCAAAAGAAAAAAAAACAAAAAAATTAATACTATTTCTGGCGCCAGAGTAGAGAGCAGCTTGCCTCTCCAAAGCAGATTCCATACAGACAGACTTGACAAAATAGCATGCATAAATTACACGGCTCTGATGCATTAATTCGTGCCTAACAGAGCAAGTGGCAACAACACTACATCTACAATGGGTGGGTATAAGATGGAAGAAATGAAGACTGTGGGTTAATATATAAATTATCAACTGTTACGGAATTTGCAAATATTATGGAGGAAAGCTAGCCGGTTTTGCATGTGCTGTATTGGTAAAGTGCCGTGCACAAACACATTTACAGGGCTTCACTGGCTCTGGCTAGCCCGGCAGGAAGGATGGACATGTTTGGCAATGCTGAGGCACAGATGCTTCAATTTGAGATAGGGCCTGGTCGTGAAATGAGGTCTCTGTCCACCAGAGTAATGTCGGTGACAAAAGTGAGCCTCCGCTAAGTCATAGCACGTTTCCTGAGGTGAAGCAAGCCTTGTGCCAGGGATAATGCAGTTCTGTGATTTTATAGAAATTATCCCCAACTGACCAACATCACCTGCATCCAGGACACAGGCACACACCCAAATTACCGGGCGTCAAGGAAAGCAGTGCTCTGAGTGTTTACATTTTACTCGTGTTTTACTTGTGGATTGTCATGGGCTGCTGCAGTGTGGGTATAATACCAGCTGAACAGTTACCTCTCATGTAATGTTTGATCTTGCTATTTCTGCAATAGTGACAATAAGAACACTGAGAAAGAAATTCCCCATGGGATCACCCGGATTTACAATGTAGTAGTCCCATAGAAATTGGTTGAATTATGTTTCTATAAAACTGAAGTAAACTAGTGGAAAATCTGGTCTGAAGATTGTAGATGCAGTGGCCACATGCTGTTGTTTCCAGAATTAAAAAATGTCCCATGAATATACTCATGAGAAGTATCATGAGAAGGATGCTTTCTGTTTCATATTTAAAGTACTTCATCAACAAACCTGCCTGCTAAGTTCTCAAAGCTTTTCTTCCTTTATAACGCAGAAGAAAAAGGGTATTTTTTTTTCAGACTAGAGCAATGAAAAGTTTTGACTGCGGTTTCTTGTCATGCTACGTAAAATCAATCTGTCTGAAAGCAAAGGACAAGCTCTTCCGTAACAGCCAAAGTGATGGCAAAGGCTGAGGTGGCTGTTTTGAAGTTTCAAATATAAATAGGAAGATAAGGGTTTTGCTTTGATGTACAGGGACTCTGTGTTCTTGATACACGTTTCTTGGTAGGGCTTCCTGGCTTTTCCCAGGGAACACTTAGCCAAGTGTTATGGAGGAGCGAATGGTGATGGAAATATGGGTCCCTCTCCCAGTCATCCTTGGAGTGGGATTCATAAGCGAGAGACCAGGGAGTGAAGTGGGTCAGTACATCCCTCTGTGCCATATCTGCATTTGAGACAGATGGGCTGACCCCGTCCCGAAGCAGAGGACGGAGCAGTCCTGTGGGCATTGTTCTCCTCGCCGGGTGGTTGGGGGATTCATAGGGGCTCTTCTGAAGTACGATCGCTGAGCTGCTGCTGGGATGGTGGCTCTAGGAGCACCCAGATTAGAGGTAGGGATTACAGAAAAAAAGAAGAACTGGGGACTAAAGAACATCATGTTTCAGTTGTGGGAGTATTGGATGGGGGGGGGGTTGCAAAGGACTTCAGCAGGGTTCCAGGCTTCCTTTATAAAAAGATGAATAAATTATATTTGCCCTCTTTGGAATGGGAAAAAGGGAAGATATAAAAGGAAACTCGATGAAGTGCAAGGAATTTTGAAGTAACTATTGTGAATGAATGCTATAAAGTCACAGTGTTTTGCATGCCAGGGTTAATGAAAGCAAATCAAGATAGCAAAAGAATTTTGGTGGAATATTTTCTGCTTACCACAATAACCGAAGCGAAGAGTAAAGAGCCAGATTGTAATGATTTGATTTTCCTAGGTGTTGTGAACACCTCATCTCTTAGGAACTGTGATGGGACTCACAGCTAGACATCTACATCTGGGAAAGTCAGGTCATCTTTGCCCGTTCGTAGGCAGGCTGAAATCAGTAGGAAGCCTGAGCTGAGTGGCAGTAAAATGATTAGCATTTGACTTACATGATTTTGAACAGGAGGAATAGATAAAACATGTACATCTGAATCATTTATGTATGGTTTTTTTGTGTGGTAGAGGACACATAAGATAGTCTTCAGGCCTAAATAAATAGTCTGATGCATGGCATGAGGAGTGCCAATGAAAGAGAAATGCGGTGCCCTCTCAGAGTCCGGGAGAAGGTAACGTAGGTGAGAGGAGGATAATTGGAGGGGGCTCCTTTTTGCAAGAAGTCACTGCTGCTGGTTCAGAAAGAGCTGGGGAACCTACAGCAGTCCAATACCCAGGATTCATCCGTCCCTAATCTGCCCACTCATTTGTATTCCTAAAATGGCTCTGACACAGAAGTAGTTAGGGCAGAAATAACCTCCTGGAGGCCATCCAGGCATATTCCCTACATTGCAAGAGTGTTGGTTTGATTTAATCCTAGTCTATCCTTGTGGCATTACTAGGCAAAAGTATATGATAAATAGTCTGAGAGACTGTAAGGAGGTACTCTCTCTTTTGATGTATTTCAATAGTTTTCCTCAACTCCTTGAAGTCTAGAAAGTTTAACAGAATAAGTAAAAGTTCACAACTAACTTTCCCGGCTTGTATATAGTGTTAACTGTGTAGGCTGTGGGGTTGAATTCTGGTCATTCTCATCGTTTTGTCTCGAGTGATTTTAATAGATTAACTATTTATTTTGGAACAGCTGTATTCACAAGTGGGCCATTGCTTTAGGCACGGACCTGTTTAGTATGAAGGATGTTGTTGGTATTCTTGATTAGAAACAGTGTGCGATTTTGGATAAATGTCAGGTGAGAATTCTCTAACTCAAAGGGGAGGACCCGTTTCCTAGTCAGCTGGGATAAAGGAAGATCCAGGTGATCCCAGTTTACACAGATTCAGCTTGTTCTGAGGCCGTTTGGATAGGACCCAGTTTCCAAAGCCATATCCTGTATGGCTTGGGTTATCATTCAGGCTTTATGGAAACTGAACGGGAGTCATTTTGCTGTTGCCGATTTCTCCAAAATTCCTTTGTCTGAAGGCTCAACACTTTTAACTTTTCTCAGAAGCATTTCCATTAGTCTTGATTTGCCTTGCCCATCCTTCTCTCCCTCCTGCCCCCAGCTTCTGCTTACTCCCTCGGCTCTTCCCGTCGGTCGTACCCGCTCCCGTGTCTGCCCTCG
>NW_009595572.1:42237-45051 GCF_000690535.1 Cariama cristata
TCCCTACACCCCACTGACACTGACACCAGAAATCAGAAGAAAACTGTTCCTAAATTCCATGTAACTAAGACTTTTTTTCCTATAAGCACTGCGTTGTCTTTTAATGCATATTTATACATATTCCTTGTGCTAGGAAGTGATAGTAACCGTGTCCCTGTTATTCCCCTGGCATTGCCGGTAGATTTGTAATACGGTGGCAAAGTAACGTGGCTCTGCCTTGGGATCCGACTGCCACTGCAGGTGGCATGGGGCAAATGCCAAATAGGTAATGCTTTTGTTTATGTGCTTTTAACAGATTCATAGTAGTTTTTCCCCACATTTCTGCAGCAAAAACTGCTCTCTGTGAGGCACAAAGAGTGACTCCAGGGAAAATGTTAGGTTATAGATGTGGCCTGTGGATTTCCGTGGCCCTTTTGCTCTCCAGCTGTCCCCTCTGCTTCCCTCTGAGCACAGGCTCTGTTCCTTGGCTTTTCATAACTCTCGGGGGTCTGAATCCTGGCCCCTTTGAAAGTCGAAGGTAAAGCGCAGTTGGTTTCAGAAGGGCGGGATTGTGGCCCAGCGACTCTCACTGCGCAGACGCCCGTCCCACGTTGCGGGTGGGTGTGCGTGGGTCTCTGCGGGGACGAGGCAGCGGCGTAGCAGGCTCGGTCAAGGGAGAGCGTGCCAGGGAGTGGCAGAGGAGAGGCTGAGGACACTAAACCAAGATACGTCGATGGTATTATCTCTGCCTTTCTGAGCTGCTTACACCACCGCATGCTCCTCTGTCAGTTCCACTCAGATTAAAAGCCACAGTGAAATGTTCCTTTTTGTGCTTCTGAATGGGAAATCAGAGATAACTTAGATACCTAATATGTATTTGAAAAGATAAGTGGGGTTTTCTTTTCCCTCTGTTGAAGAGTGTTGCAGAAAGAAACAGTTGTCATGAACTATCTATAAGATGGTTCCCTTCTCCAGAGAGTTTATTACCCTTCGTCTTTCATTACCCTAGGATACTTACAGGTAGCATATTCATTACCTTGAACATTCCCGCATGCTTGTACAAGCACATGGCGTACAGATGCTAGGAGACAGGCTCCTTAGCGCCCAAAGACAGGGTATTCTCATTTAACATTTTCATTTCACTGCACCAAACTGTGGAGCTGCAACATAAGCAGCTTCGGACTTATCAGCAAGCGAGACTCAGCGACACAGGGAGTTTTGACTGGTCACATTACGTGTCATGGTAAAGAGCCTTTTGTCTCCATTCAAGCTTTCTGAAACAAGACAAATTATGATATTTTCCTGTTAATTTCTGTTAATTTCTTTCCTTAATGAGTTTCATTAAAATCAAGGCTTCCGGAAGACTGAGCCGTGACAGCTGTCTAAAGACTGTTTCACTTGCTATGGGCTGTTTGGGCTGAATAATTATTTCAGCTTTGTGAGGATTATTTCTTTAAATAAGAACAATGATGCTCTGTTTGGGAAGAGAAACAAATGCTTGGAGTGGTGCAGCGTAATTTCGTAGTGCTGACTTGTAGTACTCAACGGCTTTCAGGAATACCTGGGAAAAACACATCTCTCTCAGTCTGACGCGTTTTTTAATGATTTCACTTAAGGATACAAAGACAGCTATTTCAGCTTGGCTTTTAATGAAGCACATCAATTCCTTGAAAGAGAGAGGGGCTTATTCTTTACTGTTGCATTGCTGTGAATGTGACCCAGGAATCAAAAAGCAAGTCTTACTGGTTTGCCATTCATAAAATATTCCTGTAAGTTGCAGACCTGATACTTTAATAAGATAATGACAAATATTTCAGTTCTTTTCTATTACTAGCACTGTCAAATGTTAAAGATGCATTGTGTATTTCACAGCTATTGTAATTAAAAAGACAAGGCTTTTACAACATAGTTCAGTCTGTTTACCGAGCTGACCATTTTCTTTTGACACGGAAATTCGTAAATCAAGGGGTGGGAAGATGGGAATTTTACAGTAGTCCACGGCTTCCCAGTCTGAACTGGACACTCACCACCTGTTTTCATAAGCTGTTGAACCAAATTCCTTGTCAGAGTTGCAGAAAACCCGGCTGGTTTGACGGAGCTCGTGTTCCTCTTGTGAGTCTCCGATTTCAAGACCCGAATGGTAGATTTTTGCTTGGGGAAAGTGAGTGTTTTCTGAGATTTTCTGACACCCTCTCAGCTTCCCAAATCCTTGCTCCCTGTTTCTAATCCTGTGTTCTTCCTGGTGCTGATTTTATCACAAGTACTCTTATTCCTTGGAGGATAGAAGCCAGTGACTTCTCCTTAAAATGAGATTGTATTTAAGAAAATGGTTATTTAGAAGCAGCACCTTCTTGCCTAACAAAGAGATTCTGCGTGCTCTGGATGCTTCCTGCGTTGACTCAGACGTATCTTGTCCCTGTCAGTGTGGCTGGAGAACGCGTAGATGACTTCCCACCTCAGTTTGCATCAGCAGGGTAATGGTCAAGAAAGCCTGACACACAGATTATTTTTTTCACTACCGGGACTGACAAAACACCGAAAGAACACGGCTTAATTTTTTAATCACGGGTTGATTTTATAAGACAGACAGAAAAGCACAACCCTACCCGCCCTCAGAAAACCACCACTCTTAATGAAAAATGAAGCCGAGCATATCTGATGTAGTAACTGTCAAGAGGGAAGTCAATCTCGTGTCGGTACCGCAGGACTGGTCTCACACAGCAGCTGCTGCTGGAGGGATACTCGGGACACCACACGGGTCAAGTGTTTAAGGTAATTGTTTGTGAACTGGCCGGCTGACGGCTGAAGATCGGCGGTGAATTTACAGCGTGGCCA
>NW_009595572.1:45082-61423 GCF_000690535.1 Cariama cristata
AGCCTCTCCCACCACCAAACAGCTACGTATCAGGAGAAGATGGGCTTCTGCCCTTTTATTTTCCTTTGCGATTGACAGCTGTAGCAGTCGGAGAGGTGCATGCTCCCAGTAGGAGAGGAAAGACACCCACAAAGGCACGGTGCAAGCCAGGTGGGTGCTCCTGCACCGCGTGAGCCCCTTCCTCCAGGGAGCACCCAGGAAGGGAGCAGGTGGGCGTCCCACCGCCCCACGGGCAGCACCACGCCTGAGCAGCCCTGATGCAGCCGGGCATTTGTGGCCAGTCCTGTCATCGTCATGGCTCTGGAATGATGGAAAATGTTTCCTTTGCTCCTCTCCCCAAGGCCAGGATTTCCAACAGCATGGGACAAAATTAAGCAACCCGTTTCCCTGAAGAAAAGCAAACAATGGGCTTTGTTTGCTTAACCAACACCGGGTTTTCTGAGAATCCAAGGCGAAGTGACTTTGCGAGAGGGAATCGCGTGGGCTCTCAGCTCCGGCACTGTCATATAAATCCAGAACCCACATCGTAATCTCCTTCTGTCATGTCTTAATTACTGTTGTGACATACTTTCAATGGGAAATTTCTGCAAGAAATTGGTCCCTCTTAAAACTTTCCTCTGATGAAAAATGAGAATGAAAGATGTAGTTTTGGGCCGGTTTGAGGAAGGCGGCTTATTCATTGCTGGAAAGGTTGGAAGAGCTGTTGTGATTTTCTCCTCACGGTTGTGTTTATGTGATCTTCCTTTTGCTTCTGTTTTTTAAAAAACAAACAAACAAAAAACCCCTCAGGAGGGTTACTTTTCAGTCTATCACTTTATAGGCATCCGGTGTCAAAAAAGCAGGTGTACGTAAGCCTGTTTATAAAAATACACCCGCAATTGCCTTTTTTCTAGTTCAGATATTCTAGGAACCCTACATTTAGTTATTGCTTAATCTCAAATATTAGCACCATAAAAATCCATCTCATTTAAATGATTTTCCTAAGAGATGTGCTGTCTTTCCAGTCAGTTGTTGGCTTGTTTTGCTCCAGGACTCTAGGACTTGCCCCTCTGCCTTTGCCGTTTGATGAAGTTTCACTGTGGAGACTTGATCTCCAGCCATGAAAGCTATTTCATATTTGCTAAGAGCCCCGCAGCTTCTGCACTCTGGGAGCCCATGGAATGAAAGCCTTCGCGTGCGTGGCGGGCTCGGCTGTGCTGCTTTCTGCTCCGTGGCTAAAAGTAGCCAACGTAAAAATTCGCTGCCTTTCTTGTTGAGTGGCAGCTTTTAGAAATCAACCCATCTCCTCCATATCAGATGTAACGACTAAAAAGGAGCCACGTGCTTCGTTATCGAGAGAGGATGCCCTCGGAGGGCTGTTTGGAGTTTAGCCTCCTTCCAAAGGCGTTGGTTATTTTTTCACATTAATGGCGGACAAACTCCAGAAGTCTCTGTTTTTGGCTTCAGTGGGGGAACCTGGAATGCAGTTATTTTTAGCATATATTGTGCATCGATGTCTAGCTGCCTCTCAATTATGTGAAAGCTCTTAATTGAATGTAATCCATGAAAGATTTATTCTCCCAATCAGCTTTCTCACAGGAAGTGATTTGAGACTCATCAGATCCCAACTGTTGCTTAAATCCATTTAGCCATCAAGCCTGTCAGTTTTATTGTGAGTATTCCAGGTCGGTTCCCTGCCGAGGCCTAGATGTGGGCCTCCTATTCTTCTGTTTTCCATTTAAGTTAGTCTATAGAATAACACACATCTTCCCTGGTGTGTGGGGAGATGAACAAGGATGTGGAAAAAATGGAAGTTGGTCTGATCTATCTGATCCAACACGGGGGTTTTTAAAAACCCCTTTTCAGCTTTATTCTTAAGATCTTCTGCTTCCTGCGGTGATCTTTCTACAGCAGCCAGCACTTGGTGCCCAAGAGGGATGAAAAATTATTCAAAAAGAAAATATGAACCACAGATTTTTGTGAGCTCTTGCAGCCTTTCACCAGCCTCAGCCACGTGTGGCAGCTCCACCCTCTTGTGAAGCAACTCAGTTGTAGTTTTAGGATGTTAAGGGTTGACTTTGAAGTTTCCAATTACTTCTTAGGAGTGGTGGAACTAAATCTAGAGATTCCTGCTCATCCACGTGTATATGCATATGGTGAGTACGCTGTATCTTTTCCTTTGAACCATCTAAAGAGAAATGGCGTATCTTGGCATAGATGGTAGGTTTTACTTCTTTTTCATCACTACATTCTCCTTTCTCTGTCTCAGAGCTGTATAAATGTTTCCCATTCCACCTGTTATCACAACATGTGACTGACAGTAGCAAGAGACTGGGGGTTTGGGGGTCTCATAGAAACCAATGCAGCTATTGAAGGGGATTTTGAAAGACCTGGGTGATCTAGCTAGTAAAACTGTAGTATCAAAGTTTGTTAAAAATGTGTCCAGTGCTAGTTGGTTGTGTTTTTTTTTTTTTAATCCTAGTTTTAGTGAAGAAAATGTTAAAGGTCCTGCGGAAGGACTAAACAAAATTATTTCCTAACATCTCTAATTGGCCCTTCTGTTCCTGCTCATGTGTTATAAGAAAAGTGTCTGTGTAGTTGGTGGTTTTCTAGGATGCTCATTTGTAATTGTCTGAATTCCTCTGAGCAGCTCTGCATTCCTTAGATCAGGAGAGAAAGATTTAAACTCCTGCTGACAGGTATCATAAGAGTGATGACATTTCTGATTACTTCATGTATCTCTAGGAGTATAATCTAAGTTGGTTTCTTGGATAACCATGTAATTGAACTCAGAAATGCAGGAAAAATAGAAGAAAGAAAAATTGGGAATCAGAGTGAAATTTCTCTCTGTTGTACTCCTTGTTATATTGGCATGTTTCCATGTGGATATTATATGTTTCAAGACCAGTTGTCTCATTTTGGCCCAAGTCAGGGTATTCAAAGTTGTTGAGTTTCAAGAGCGCTGGGCTTTCTTACAACAGGAGTACACACTGAAAATGTTTTGTGGTGTGAACAGACACGTGGAAGGCCAGAGAGGCTGTGACCTCCTGGCTTTCAAAGGCCCTTCAATGACAAACCTTTCTTAGAGCATGCCTAAGAAGAAAAGCTAGTCCATGGCCAGTACCATCAGGAGATGTGTTTTGCCCTTCCATCTCTCAGCCAACGTGTGGTATAACCAGGTGTGCTTGCTGTGCACATTAAATTCAACCCCTGTCTCTGAAGTCTGTCACCAATTTCAGAAACCATTTACTTACCTTTTTCTGGAGGTAGAAATGATAGCCCCAACTAATTTCCATAGGTTACTTTGGAGGTTTGAAAACAGATCCAGAGTTCCCATCTTCAAAGCCAATTCCTAGAGCTTGACTGCAGAGAGGCATGAATGTCCTGAAACTCCAGCTGAAGTCATCCCGCACCCCTCAGCCCAGCCTCACGGCTCCTTCCATTGAGGCCATCTCTGTACCGGTTCCTTGAAACTACTCCGGGGTGGGAGTGCTTGTGCCGTGGTTGTTGATGGCTGATGGTTGTGTCCTTTCAGAACGCAGTATGCTCCTCTTAGATGCGTGTCTAGTTTTGGCCTGCATACCAACCTGCTTGGTGACTTGTTATTTTCTTTCATTTGTTTTTGCACATTTATTGAAACATTATTGAGCTTTTTGCATTGTGAGAAACAATGGATAGTTAATGAATAGTTAGTAGCTACTTTTTTATGGTAACAGAAATATGAAGGGTTTTTTTGGTAACATAAAAATATAGCAGCCTATATAGACTACTATGATATTCATTCTCATCTCTTTATTTTTTTAAGTGGTTAAGTCCTTGTTATTTAATATCTTACGTAAGAGCTGTTCCAGACCTCTGATTACCCTTCACTGATACTGTTTCCTTTAGTGCAGACCATGGCCTGGTTTTAAGGAGGAGCCTGCCATGTAATTAAAATAATATTCAAAACAGGAGGTTTATCCAGTGTGGAGATGCAATTAAAGTTGGTTATTGAAAATGAGCTAACATCAGCAGCAATTAGTGCTCGAGGCAAGAACTTCTTATTTTCCCTTTTCCTTCCTTCTCTTTTATTTTCCTGTATTTGATAGGAGAGGTGACAAAATGTCTGGCTGAGCCTTAAATTGCTGTTTCTTGTCTGTCTCCCCCCAAAAGTGTGACAACCCTGTCCCCCTTCCCCTTTGCCGTGGAGCAGGCAGGCGGTCACCGGCAGGGCTCGGGGAGAAGGCGGCAGACACAGGGCGACGGCGGAGCCATGCAGTGCTCCCAGCAGACCAGGCAGACAAGCTGAACTTAGCTGGGGGTTTTGGCCTCCGTGGTGACACGCTGCTCAAGGCTGTCATCCTTCCAGGGGAACCCCAGCGGTGCAGGGCTGCGGTGGGAGGGGGCTGAGAACAAAGAGCCCTGCCGGGGGGCTCCTCCGATGCCTTTTGGGCAGCCCCGAGGAGCAGCTGAGTTCGGAGGTGGCGTCGTGACTGTGTCAGGGGAGGGAAGGCCCCTCTCAGCTGAGGGCTGTGGTGGAGGCTAGGAGAAAGCTTCCTCATGGGATGCCTTTTTCCCTCAGCTCGTGTCGGCAGGATGGTTAAGCTCCCCTGGGGATCAGGTGGGCTCTTGCCTGAGAAAAATCAGTTTGGGTGAGGAGCAGAAAGGAGGGTGATTCCCCGGGATGCCGGGGTGCTCTCCCACCATGGGGCTGTGCTCACCGCAACCTGTCACTGTCAAGGAAGCTGCTGGAGCCAGAAACCCACTTTGGGACCCGGTATCATCTCAGACAGCGGTGGGACTGGGCAGGAAGGATTTTTTCCCTAGATGTTAGCCAAGGCCAGGGAGCCCTGACAGCATGCAGGGGAAGCACAGAGGTCAGCCCTGACAGCTCCAATGCTCACCTGTGTCAGGAGTTTATTCCTATGGGATCAGAAAGGAAAAATGATGTCTTCAGTCATGGCTTTCTTATCGGGGCAGTTCCTCTGCGTCCTAAAAATGCCATCCCACCTTGTGTTTCCCTTCCCTCCTTTACTTACCCACTACACTTCCTCTACAAACACATACGTGCACGTGTGGAGTCCATCAGTAGGTAGGAAAGGAGATGTGCTATGCGCTCACCTAGCTCAGCGCTGCACGGTGAGATATATGCAAAAAAATCCAGGAGGAGTGGACATGCAGGCCAAACTCACTTATCAAACCTCTCGTACACCCACTCCCACTGCCCTCCTGGCAGGTCGGTGCCGCTGGAAGGACTGGTCACCCATTGCTCCTCAGACTGTGCTGAAGAAAATGATACTGGCCGCTGCTGGAGACAAGCATGCGCTAGGGTACCTTAGATCTGACCCAGTGTGGCTGTTTTTCCTCAGATTAAAGTAAAGAGTCCCTGTTTCAAGGTTGTGGTGGAAAAAAAAATATCTACCAGGCATCTGGTCCAAGCAGCGCAGGAGAGTTTCCTACCATATGTTTCCACTACCTTCAGCCCAAAGAGCTGGGGGAGTAGGAGACACAGGACTGATCGCAGCTTGAAGGCTACGATGCTGGGCGAGGAAGAGAGCCACAACCGCTTTTTGGCTCTTGCCTACCCCCTCCTCAAATCCCTTCCTAGCGCAGGCTGCCTGTGAGCGCACCGGGGCACCGGCGGGATGATTTGCCTGCTTACTTGCCGGTCGCTAGCTGGAAACCATGTGTCAGGGTTGAGCATCGTTGTCCTAGAAGAAACCAGCAATGCTAGTTGTGACCCCTGGCAGCGAAAGCCCGAAACATGAAGTTCGGGCTGACGCTCCCTCTTTAACTTGAGCCACTGTGCTTTTCATCATGATGCCAAGAGTTGTCAGCTTTAACTTCAGCTTTTTTTGGCTTGTGTCACAACCTAATAAGTTATAGGCCAGATTCTCCTGTCGATGTTTTTGCTGCACAGAAGGCTTCACATTTTGTAAGCTTTTACAGCACAGCTGTGCTCAGAGATAAAACAGAATGTGTATACAGTACAGTATGAATTCAACTGATGCACTAGATTCTTCCCACCATATGTATGGAGTGGTGTGCATTTCACTCCGATACCTCACTGCCAAAACTGCCAGAAGCAAATAAACAAATGGCGGAAGAGAGACACCATATGACGCATTGCCAGGCACATGACCTAGACTTTCAGAAAGAGACCCTGGCTGCTTTTAAAGGATTATAGTGGTCCAGTTTTTTAAACCTCGCCTCTCCCCGTGTGAAATGTTCTGGCAGTGTACGCTGTCAAGTGTACCGGTTGTTAAAGAAGACTCTTAGATGTCCCCTTCCTGCTAAGCAGCTGATGTTGCAGCTCCTCGTGCCCAATACTCCTTTCCCCTTTCTTCGATGCCAGTGATTCCCCATCAGGTTTCTAAACCGGGAGAGAGGAACAATGGAGATGTGTGAAGTAGTCTAATTCTGGAAAGAATGCTACTGTAAAAAGACAGATCGCATGTAATTAGGATAATGAGATTAATAATATTGGTAACAATTTAACGATTAATATATAAACAATGCAAGTGAGACAAATGGTTGTTCCATCTTGTTCCCCACAAAAAAAGTCACTAAGTTGCATTTCACAGCATTGATGGTGAAGATGCCTGTAATAAATTGGCACAAACATTAATTACATGGTTAGATGTAATTAATTTAAATTGTAATACTATTCCTGGAACTCACACTCTGAGTATGAAAAGAGGATTCCTTAGCTTCTTTTCTCTTTGACCAGCCTGTTGCTAAAGAAAAGACGATGACCACCACCACCACGGTGCTCCTCCTGCTCGTAGCACTGGGAAACATGGATGGATTTTCAGTCTATTGGCCTCAATCTTATGTTAGGTTGAACATCTGTCACTAGCCCAGTGGTTATCTTGCTGGCTCTGGCCTTTGCCTAAGCTTAGCTTTACTGGTGATTGCGTGAAGGACAAGCAGGCGCCTTCTTCACTTTAGAGAAGCTTTAGGCACAGGTTGAAAAAGTGCACTAACGAGTAACAAGACCATTAGCTGCACTTTACAAAGCTGATACCCAGTGCAAAACAGTCTGGATGCAGGCAAGAGAATTGGGGCTTGGACTTCGATGGAATCAGGTACAGAATAGAAAATTGTGTTAAGCTTTTCAGATAGCAGCAGTATTCAATAGAGTAAGAATGTGCTTGAAGTATTTAATTAGCGCTAGTTCTTTGCTCGATGCTTTTGTACTTCTGTGTAGTGGTGGTAATAAGAGCATCAGTTTCCCCCAAGCCTTGCTGCCTCCTACTGAATATACGCTGTGACTAAGGTAAAGACCTCTACATCTTGGTCAAACGATGGGGAATTTGTGGAGCTGTGCACGGTGGCTGAAAGGCCAAAGCCCACATTTCTGCAGGTTTCTGCAGAGTCTGCTTAGAGACGTCATTTTGACTCTGCCCTAAAATGAGATGGGTAAGTCTCTGCACTGGCAACAGAAGGGGCAAGCACTCGATTTACAGCCTGGGAGTGGAGAAACACCAGGAGTATTTTGCTCTCTGAATATTGCAAAGCTCACCTGTCTGCTTCAAGCCCAGCCCTTGAACGGAGGGGCTAGGAGCACTCACTGTGCTGGGAGGGTGATTTTGGCAGCTCCCAGCTCTGTAGCTATGGTACCTGCTTTGCAGAGGAATGTCCTGGCTCCATCTCTTTGCTTCCCTGTGGAAACAGTAGCTCCATCTTTGAGGCAAATGGGACAGACTATGGCAGCAGCCCTGTTTCATAGGCTACCAGCTGGACTTCTGTGGGCCCAGCAACACAGCGGGTACATTGGAGGTGACGCCAAATAGTCCATCGGACATGAGGAAACATTAAAGAAGGCCAGAGCTGTAAACAAGGTTATTAGCTAAGTATTTGTTGGAGGTGTTGGGCAGGTAGAAGGTATATAAGGGGCCAGCACATGAGAGGCTGGAATAAACCCACGAAAGCTTTGAAAAGCTGGTAGTGCCACCCTGAAATGGTAGGGGTGGCATGGATGTACTCATGCGTACGCATGAGGAGCCAGCAGTGATAGCTGGGAGCGTGCAGGGGTCTGGTGCAGCCTCAATGGATGCTTTTCAAGACAGGAGCTGTGAGTGAGAAGTAGGAAAGAGCAAATCAGGATTACAGGAGAGGTGGCAAAACGCGCAAGCCTCTGCCATGTGGTAAGGGGCCGGGCAGGTTGGGTTAGGGATGGAAACGGCAAACAAGCCGTTTGAGTCAGCGCAGAAGAGAGAAAGATGGCGCATGTGTTGTTTCTGTCTCCTCCTTTTTCTAGTGGAAGTATCCCCATTTTAAGCCTGTCTTTAAGAGTTAGAGTAGTATTTTATTTTTTTTTTTTCCTCTAGTAACAGTGCACAGAGTTGAAAACAAAGTTGTAGTCTAATAAACCCTGGGGCCTGAAGTAAACTGCTGGGAATAGTTAGAAGTGGATTCCTTTAGGCTCAGGAACCTGGCCAAGGATCTACCCGCAACTGCTCCCCATGGAAGATGGTAGTGGAGGGAATTGTGAAGACAGAGGCATTTTTCAGCACATTTCATCTTATTGTGACAGAAAGGAGAAAACTCAAAATGGAACTTCTCAAATCCCAAGGCAAATTGGGAAGATAAATCATGGTTGGTTGCCTCCCATTGCCTGAGAAGATGTATGTGCTCTGAACCTTCTTACGGGTTTGAGCAGACAGTTTCCTGGTTTTGGACATGATGCATGTTACTGGAATCCCTCCAGGTGACAGAGAGTTGCAGTGGGCAGTGGAAAACAGAGGCACGCCATGGTGATTTAGAAGTAACTTTCTGCCAGCGTGTGGAGCAAGCTCAGAGGTGTTTGAGTTACGTCCCGTTTGTCAGTGAGAGCAAGGCATCCCCCATGCTCATGACTCCTTTAAAGAGTGAAAATCCTGGAAAAGGAGGGCTACCTCATTTGGACTGTATCAGCCTATTACTCTGTGAAATGTCTTTGAAAGTAAAATTTGGAATAAAAGCCTCAAAAAAAGGTGGCGGGAGAGGAGGGAAGAGTGCTGCACCTGGTATTAGACCCAAAGGCAGTGGTGATATCGTGACCTCTGTCCCTGACCGCTGGCTGAGTTGTTGGGAGTTATAACGAATGCTCCTCACCACCAGCCAGGTTTTGCTTTTGTCCTGCTTGTAACTGCCACGATCCCGCCTTTTATTGCAGCTGTTCATCATCGGCAGAAAGACTGGGAGGTGATATTAAGGTTGTAGAAGATGTCGCTTGTATCAAATGTTCCCCTCCTTTCTTTTCACCCTCTCCTTGCCTGTTCTCCTGCGAACACGCTGTTCCTATTGGGTTTTGCTCCCCTCTCCAGACCAGCCATCCCTTCACCCGGCTCATAAATGATTGCTTTAATAATATTATGACCCCTCCATTTTCATGTGTGAATGGCCCAAGTGGCATGTCGCTCATAACCAAAGCTGGGAGAGATTTCTATTTTCACCCTTCGAAAGGCCACAGAAAATCCAGAGAATAAGATCCTGCCTGTCTTGCACTGATCCCAGACAAGCATTTATTGCTGCGGAGTACCTTGCAGACACAGCCCATCCCATCTGAGGGCAAGCTTTGCCAACCCGACCTGACCATTGTTTTTCCTTCTCTGCATTTATTCAAAGTGCAGAACTGTTTATATACCAAAGAAGTGGGAATGAAAGAAAAAGACTATGTGTAAAATTTACCAGCTGTTTAAGTCTTATTGTTACCTTCTGTATCGATCAAATCCGTCGCCTCTTAATTGGATATTGACTGTTGTGAGGCAAATAAGGCAAGCTGTCAGAGAGGGGAGGGATGGGGCGCAAGGTTTATCTTAATGGTGTGTTGATCATGACTAGTCTATAAAAGCCAGTGGGAGAGGAGTTCATTAAACCAGCCTGCAATTGCTTAAAAAAAATATGCTCTGAGTCAAGATGATTAATCATATATGTGACACCGCAATCAGAGAAAATCCGCATTGTTGCTCCGGTATTTACAACGCCGAAGGTTGAAATAAGCAGATGCATTGAAACGAGTTCATTAGGGACAGCGCTCTGTTTGGTCTGTGAGCCTTAGCTAAGCATAACCAACATTTCAGGGTCTTTTTTTTTCTTGTTTTTTTTTTTCTTTTTTTTTTTTCTCCTTGGTGTTGTGTTTTGTTTTTCTGCCTCCCTCTGCTTCTCTGGCAGGCTGATTGGAAACGTGTGCTGGCCTTGCACAGGAGTCTCGTCCGTGCTGGGGAACCCTTGTAGAGATGGCAGCAGTGGGAAGGGATACTTGAGCTACCTGACAGTGAACCACACAGAATACTTTGGAAAACGCTTTTATCTCGTAAATTATAATAAGCAGGGGATGCGAAGAGAGAGGGAAAGCTTATCGGCTATGCTGGTGTGAGCTACCCATTACAAAAATGGAATCTATGAGGAAGTCTGTAGTATATTTTCATTTCTTTCCTAGCCATATTTTAGGCTGTGTATTGAATATGTTGCAATAACTGTCAAGTAGCATAGGCTCACTTTTATGAAGGTCCCACGCAGCTGTGACTTGTCGAAGAAACGTTCAAAGGGGCAATAAACAACGTTTATTTCAAATTATCTCAATGTTACCTGTTTGTTATCATATTTATTCTTTGACAATTCAGAACTGGTTGTTAAAAATTTATGATACGGCTAAAGGTTTGTGCAGTTTGAAAAATTAGCTTTTGAGGCAGCCACCTGAACACTTCTCATCTATCACCATGTCATGAACTGTCAGGGAAAGGGTAGCGCAGTCCCGCAGAAACCGGTAAAGCCGCAGAAATTGCCTGGGTATTAGCCAACAGAGGAAGGAAAGAGGTGCATAAGTCTGGAATGCAATGGGAAAATGAGGTTTAATGGGGAGTTTGCGTTTGAGAGCATAAGGCCGTTCCCTGCTCGGGCAACTGGATTGAGGCTGGACCGCCTTCACTTGCTCGTGGGCCCAAGTCATTTAACATCTCAATCCTTCTACTGCTCTTCCTATAAAAATTAGAAATGTGGTCCAGGCAGTAGACAGGGCTATTTTGGCTTCAGTTGCTCTTTCTGGATGTATTGTGAAACTGAAGGCGATCATCAGTTTTTCCTAAGTATTTTATGGCTGTGGTGGAAGGGGCTGTAAATGTAAAGCATTGAAAGCTGTATAAAAAGAAAATCCTGATTTTACCTGGAAGAATGAGAAGTCCAGCAGGAAATCAGGGTTCTTCTATAAAGTATGTGAAACAAAACTGGGGGAAGGGGAGAAAAAAGTGTATAGAATCCAGAAATCTGAATCCTTCTGGTTTTTTGGTGTAAGTTTTGACTTTGTGACTTTTGAACACAGCAGGATGAAAGTTATGACTTTAGCAGGCACTAGGGTAGTACTGTTATGAGTATTTCCTTTTGATTCACTTATAAGATTACTTACATTATAATAGAGTTTGCAGCTTGCATTTTAAATATAAACTGTGGATAATTTTATACCATGAAATTCTGCGTGAAAAATTTAATACATAAAGCTGGACTATTCAGAGCCATAGCCCGAGGAAGACAAGCATTATTCAGAAAAAAGAGAAAATCCATAAACAATCATTTATCAGATTTTCAGGCACATTTCTTTGGATTTTTTAGTGTGCTTCAGTTATGCAAGAAAATGAACGTGACATTCCTCAGTTGCTTTGACAAGGATAATTTCAGAAACACTGCCCTATCATTCCACAGATTGGCACCTTCTCCTTCTTTGTCGTAACGCATTTTTTCTGGGGCGGCTTTTCTCAGCAAAACTGCCTGTTTCCCAGGAGTTTTTACACCTGTTCAGAAAGGGACAATGAGAGGGAGTGGGTTGGGTTTGGTTAGAATAGCAGGTTCAACCTGGTGACTATTTATTTTTGAAGTCAGGGAGTATTTCTTCTGTCAGCGCAATGCAGAAGATTGCAGGATATTCTGAATGCTGTCTTTTCTCTGGTTTTCATGACACTGGTCAGATCGCTGGCTCCCGAAGGCATTTCCACACCAAACCTTCTCCTGAACATGTGGACTCGAGATGCTTTTCTAATCCAGTCTGCCATTAGTGATGTTACATTCAGCTTTTGTATTCGCTTTTGAAATAGCAACTAAAATTTGAACAAAGGTTAGAGTTTGGCTCTAGATTTATCACGGTCTATAACGGACATATCACAGTAAAGCATAAGCAGCTCTTACCGAGAGCTACGCCAAAGATAAGGGCCCTCGTCTTGCCAAGGATGCCTGCGGGGAATGGAACCTCAGGCTCTGCTTAGGGACTGCACCTTTGCTCCTTCTCAGTGACCATATGACTTCACTCTCTGTGAAAGGAACTCTGCAGCTGTGGAGTCTATACTGTGATATATAGGAGCCAGGAGCAGCTGAGCGCCAGGGAGAGATTTCAAGGAAGGCTCCAGATAGATCCTAGGCAACAAAATGGCACAAACCTGTCTCCAGCGGTATGCCTTCTGCTCAGGGCCTGGGAAGAGCCAGGCACGCAGTCCCAAGGTTTTGCTTGTCACGCTGATGTTGTTCCGCTGGTTTCTGTCCACTGGTGGCTTCTTCCAGCGTAGACGAGATCCCAGTTCCTAACTTAAATAACGGGTGGAGACGTGCACGTGTGTGTTGGTACGTGTGTTCGTGTGCGCGTTGGGGTGGCATGTCTGAGGAGAGGCAGCAAAAGAAGTCAGCGAAAGCCCTTCTGGTTTTCCTTTGCATACTTAATAAAGAAGTTATAAGAGGGCATATTCCCAATTTCTTTTTAACTTTGTAGATCACGTCCAGTAGACAGATTGTCTCGTGGACCACTTCCCCTCCCCTTGGCGATCAAATAACATTCCTGTGGTGACTACAGCAGTTGCTTACATGGAAAAATAACATTAGGAAAGTATTTAATGTATTTTTAGCTGTCTTTAAATGCATTTTAGCAGCTGGAAACAAGGGGAGCTAGTAGCATGTGACCTGCAAGCTCTCCGTAGACCACCACTGCTGGCAGAGAGACCCCAGGCTGGGAAGCGTTGGGTAGGGTGGTCACCTCTAACCTGGGGTGGTCACAGGAGGTCAGGCTGGGATGTAATTGATAGCGATGGGATAAACAACCAGTGTGATTTTAGGGCCTTTATTTTCACTGATCTGAGTTTTGGGAGATTTTATGAAATGCTGTTTTGATATGTTTCAAAATACCTGGGACTTTTTCAAAAAGCTTGAGAAGATTTGGAGTGGCAAAATATTACAACCGTGGAGATTAGTGAATAGTGTGCAGCTGAGAGAGGCATAAGCTAATAAATACCACTTATTTCATCACTCCACAAATCAGGAAAATCCTGAAATCCTCGTGAAGAGCAAACCTCTCATCGAACATTAGTGAGAGCTTTCCCTGAGGGAAGACTTCCCCCGAGCCGAGGGCTCACTCACTCCTGTGACTGCACAGCTGCTGACCCAGGGATGTCCTCTCCAGACTGTCCATCGCCCCTGGCCCTGCTCCGCTCTCAGCGCAGAGCCACAACCCAGCACCCTGACGTCGGGCTCCCCTGTTGCCCCAGCCCACAGCAAGTACGTTCATATTCCTGGGAAGAGTATACTCAGCAGATGGAAGTTTAGTACTATTTTTACCGTTGCTGCTACAGTGAATGTAGAGAGCATGATAATTGATTATCTGGGACAACAGAAATGCACAGGAACTAGAATTTCGAGGATTAGGATCTCCCCAAGGATTCCCTTCGAGTTTCAGTGAAGGGAGAGATAACCTTTGTGGTGGAAACGGAAACAGGGCTTTCGATTCCCATCTGCGGCCAGCCTCCGGAGACAGTAGTATTAAGGGTGATGTGAACTTCCCCTGTTCATCGCCACGGGACGGGAGCCTTGACGCAGTTATCTACACTTCTATAGCAACGCTATTCAACTTCTCACAGCTTTTTTTTGTCCTACCAGGGGCGTTTAGCTAATGCCTGTGTTTAATGTGTCTGAGGCTAACAGTCCTGTGTTTCATCTGTTTTAAAGGGCATTTATGGAAATTAGGTGGCAATTTTATCCTGAGTAAGCAGGCTAATATTCTGTCACTCTGCATTACTCAAGTGGCTGTTGCTCTTAGAAAACAGATGTTAGGTGTTTCCAGTTAAGTGGCATTAAACTTTTGTGGACTGAGTGGTAGGATTTCATTGCAAATGCATTGTCCCATTTTAGCAGAAGCTTTGCATTCACAAGTTTCATCTTTATATAATTATTCTGATCAACTTGCCTTGTGACTTATGCTATCATAAGATCCTGCCCTTAATATGAAAATGTAAGCACAGATTTCCTCTCCCAAGGCTCAGGCTACATAAAAAGACTTAGACTGAAGCTAAGAAATCCTCTGTCTGGATCAAGATAATTTTTCTCTGAGAATAGGAAGAAACAAATATCCATGCACTTCAGAGAGGAGGAAATTTTGCTGTAGGTTGTTCTTCCTCCGTCTTGTTGAAAAAAGGAATCTTGACTTAATATATAGTCTGTTTCCAAACTATTGGCATTTTTCACAAACATAGGCTGGCTGGCTTACGGACAAATCGCACAGTTTGTGTAGCCAAAGATAGTTGTCATCATGCACTTATTAATGAGTACACATATCTCTGAACATCAAACGCTGTGCTATTTTCAGAGAGGTCCTTTCAGATCCTGTTTTCTGTTCTTTTTTTTAAAAGTGTTTTTCCTTACCCTCCTTCCATTTTCCTTCAAAGCTCAGAGATAAAAAGCAGAGACGAAAGGGATCTGGGAAAGGAGAGGTTCTCATCCGTGCAGCTTCCCCACATCAGGAGCTACTCTGTGCATGTCATTCCTGACACGTTTCCCTAATCTGCTCCTAAAAAACTCCAGTGATGGAGCTTTGACAGTCTCCTTAGGCAATCTGCTCCAACGCTTTGCTGTACCTATCATTAAGAAGGGTTTCCTGATACCTAACCTGCAATTAAAGGCCATGCTTTGCCATGCAACCCGTCATCAGGCTGACCTTACAGCCACGCCACCTCCACTGCAGTCTCCTCGCTAGGTCTTCCTTGCCGACACTGCTCTTTGGGTAACGGGCTCTCTTCTGCCAGGAGTAGCCAGGACAGTGCGAGTGCTGCCCGTTTTGTCGAGCATCCAGCCCGGCATCCCATGGGCCCGCAATGGGCAGGTTTCCCTCTCGCATCCCGTGCAGCTGACGGGAAGGAGGCTGCTTGCCAGCAGAGGCCATTGAATGAGGAGATTCAGTAAATCCCAGGAGAGGTGCTGCCAAGGTGAAGTTGCAGCAGTTTTGTGCTGATAAAACTAGCGGTGCTCACCATGATTCCAGACCTCAGAACAGGAGCTGAATGGAGCCTTTTTTGTCCTGGAACAAAATGTGCTGTGAGAGCAGTTGTACCATATATTGCGTATATGCAATCAATCGCATCAAGCATTTTGGACATACTTTTTTTGGTGAAAGCGTTTCTATAATGATTTTAGCAGTTTAAAAGCGTTTTTAAAAAATCAGAGAGATCACAGATTTGGCTTCATCTTTTCTCAGTTACTTCCTTTTAAACAATAGCAGGCAAAATACGTTCTACGGCAGCCAGGCCTGATGGAGAAGCTGTAGATGCCAGCTTGCTGTGAGTGAGGTCGAAATGCCGGGGAGCTGAGGCAGTCGCTTACTGGTGTGCAGCAGCGACTGAGAGTGGGTCAGTGTCGATACAGGCATATCACGGTATTACCGTGGCAAGATAAACTCTAAGCCACTTTTTTAATATGCTTAGAACAGTGCTGAACATTGTGTTTCCTTCTGCAAATTATTTATACTGGAAGGTGGTTGTAATGAATTAATGTAAAACAACTGGAGAATTAGCCCTGACTGCTGAGAACAGGTATTTTTTACGATGGAAACTAGCTAGTTAAACTAGCTATACTTTTGCTGCCTGAGTAAATTATAGCAGTATGTAGCTAAACGGGTTTTGAGACTAGGAAATTTTAGTGATGCCCAAAGGTAGATACAATAAGGTTTGGATCAGTAGGAGGAGGGGTGAATAACCTTTGTGTAACGGGCAGTTTTGGTGAGGGGGTCAAGGTCGGTGGGCTTTGTCTCTATGTTTTGACGCAGGCACTACAAACACCCTGATATCCATTTCATTTTACAAGGTGTGTGCGTGCACCAAGATAATGCCCCAGAGGGTCACTGGCAGGTTACAATGTGCCAGCCGTCACGTGCACAATGTCTAGAATAGCGTCAAGATAGAATTTCAGGGGTCTGGGGGCACCGAGAGCGTTCAGAGCCCTACACAGCACCTGTGCCCCACGCAGCATCTCGCGAGCTCTCTGTCCCCGAGCATCCCGTTGGCACCTGTGATCCCAAGCTGACAGGTCCGTTTCTATTTGTGCAAGGCATTTTGAAGGCATTTGTCCCCCGGTTGTCTTCTAGATGACCTGGAAGAG
>NW_009595572.1:61454-64009 GCF_000690535.1 Cariama cristata
TCAGCAAGTTCCCCATGTTCCTTCCTGGAGGAGAGGAAAGGACAAAGTTAGTTTTCAAAATGGGAATTGGATTTTCTTTTTACAAAACAGGGTGAAATTTGGACTTTGTATTCCATGCAGCATGGGAGGTAGATTTATTGTGCGAGAGAGGTTTCAGTTTCAAACTAATAAACAGAAGAATACATTTAAAGCTTTGTCAATACAAAAGTGATTTCAGGTGCTCAGGAATGCTCTGCCTCTTCCTTGTGGTTTGGAGGAAAAATTTTAAACATTTTCCACCCTGCAGCTATTGAGGGCAGTGAGAGAAAATACCTATAAGCTGCTAGGAACCATGCAGAATAGGCTAGTTTCCAACTTCCCACTTCTTGTAATAATCATCAATTGTAGGTAGTACCCAAAACATACTTTTGGACAAACTTTGCACTTTTAAAAATGGTATTTTGTGTCGGGCAGAGTTTATTCACCCCCCATGGCTGACAAGCCGAGGCCCAAGTCGAAGCCCACTGGAGTCAACAGGCTTTCGATGAGGTGCAACCCCTTTGTGTTTTCCTAAAAATCCCCAGTGCTGTTAACCCACAGCTCCCCTTTCCCACCCCGTCTCCCTGGGGAGAGGCAGAAGAAGCCTATTTGAAGGCAAACAAGCCGTAGAGCCTACAAGGTGTAAATATCTTTCATAAACGGCAACGCTGAAAAAGCCTGGGTGCCGGGAGAGTGACACCCGACGACAGACAGTTCACGCCGCATGAGAGGGGAACGGTATGCCAGCGCTGCCGCAGCCGCCGGGATGTGCGTGCATTGCACCCGGACATCCCTGGACCCCCCGGCCCCAGGGACGGGGGGACATGGGGCAGCCGGAGGGATGGGGAGCAGAACTACCTGCTCCTCACCCCATCCCCTTTGCCTGCTCCTCTCAACCTCTGCTCCGGTCACCCTCCTCCTCTGCCCTCTTCCTCTCTCCGCTTCTTCGGGCAGGGGCTGATTTAAATAGGTTGGCAGGGAGCCAGGAGCTCATCATTTTAATGCAGTGTAAAATGGAATGTGCATAATTATATGCAAGCCATATGTGAGGGAGACAGCTCAGCTGTGAATTTCGGGAGGCTGCGAGAGGGAGAGAGCGAACAGTCAGGGATCAGATGAGATGGAGCGGAACGGAGTGCAAGTGTCACTCAAATGAACAGTGTAATGAGTGTATTGCTGACACTCCTCCTTTCACCTGCTTCTCCCTTTTGCTTTAACTCGAAAGCAGAAAATGCTTTAGATGAGAAGGGAAAAATACTATATGCAAGCAGGATTGCTAATGGGCTCTGGTAATGTCTCCATTTATACTTCAGCTTTCTTAATTAACAGCGTAGTTCCAAATAACCAGTAACTTTTAATGCATCTTTGTCATTAAATATTTTGACCGCATTTGACTGCAGGATCATTGTTCTCGCTAGATGATTGCTCCTTTCAAAATTTCACTTAAACATGGAGGGGGAATCCATTTACTTATAATAGTATTACATGTAAATTATGAGTATGAAAACTTATTTATTTTTTTTGGCCTTGCTGTTAAACTGAAAATGCAAGTACATTATCTAGGGATTGCTTAAGCATGTCAAAAAGTTTAAACGAGTACGTATGTAATGTAATCCTGAAAAATGCAATGGAGTAAATTGAAACCCTGAGTTACTCACAGTTTCCAGCTCAAATATTTCATTTTGGGTTTGTCTTTTGTTGTTCTAATTATTACACCGCAATGCATTTGCATGTTCAACCTAAGCTGTGTAAGAAAACAGGATCCCAAGTTCTCATATCTAAAAGGTGTACTGCGTATTTTAAAGAAACTTTTTAATAATGTTGTATTTTGGGATTCCCGTCTGTTTTAATGATCTGAGCTGTTATGCTTTTAGCTATTTTTTTTTCCTTCCATTATTTGTAAGTCCCTAAATAGGCCATTATATTTCCCTTCAGGCTAGAGATGAAGATGGACATGCTGAAAATTTTCCCCAGCAGCACTATGCTAAGGAAACTCCAAGACTTGCCTTCAAGAATAACTGCGAACTACTTGTAAGAATAACATACTTACAACAAGTCTAGATTGTTACTTTAGCACAGTGAAAACGTTTTTTTTTTTTTGAAAGGCTTTTGTTCATTATGACATACATTATGAAATATGATAGGTTTTTTTTTTCTTTTCCTGTTTAGCGTTCTAATGCTAGTTCTGCTATCCGTGAACAATTTAAGATCTCAAATTGCTTGAAAAATCTCTTATATTTGATGACAGCACGTGAATGGCCTTGTCGTACTACCTTGTCTCGCATGGTAAATCAGGGAGACCCATGCAGGGAGCGGCTGGTGATGCACGGAAAGTCCCGTACCCCCCCACAAGGCACCCCAAAACTCACTCTCCCATTCAGCTTTTAGCTCTGCCTTGTTTTCAGGCGGCTGTGTCGCGTTTTGTTCTGCTGCCGCGCAGTACTCCCTTTAGGGCTCACCTGTTCCTCCCCTTCCCAGCTGCATGCCGGCGGGAGCATCCTCACCTCCCCACTCCTCTCCTCTCCTCTCCTCTCCTC